>NC_080394.1:24430065-24512565 GCF_028751815.1 Salvia miltiorrhiza | reverse complement strand
GAAATCTTATGCATTTTTATACGAAACTTTATGCATTTTTATATGAAAGTTCATGCATTCTCGTATAAAACTTTATGCATCTAAAATATATACCTATTTTGAGAAAATCTAATTTTTTTTTTTTATTTCGAAAATTACATGTCAATTTTACCCCTCTTCAGATTTTGCCTTGAAATGTCTTGCCACGTGTCACCATCTTGATGCGCCACATGTCATAAATGTGTGGTCTAAATTTGGATCTACGAATCTATTATAAGCTTGGATACTACCGCAATCCAACCCTATATATATATAGAAGTAAATTCCATTATCCTACTAAAGAAGAAGAGATTTATTTAATTTAGAGGTCTATAAATTTTCCCGTCAGAAATTTGTGTTGCCAGCTAAAGGGCCACGTCTTCACCTCTTAACCAATAGATACCCCGAGTGGTAATTATGCAATCTTACACTCCAAATCAGAAAACAAGCTTCCAAAACACACACAATATGACTTCCTCTCCGCCTCACATTTAAATATTCTCTCTTCTCTACTGCCTAGCTCTCCATTTATATATAGAGAGAGAGATAGTGTGTTCCTGCTTCAAAATATTGACATTGAAGAAATAGAGATACAAGATATATATATATATATATGGGATTTAAGGCACTTGGTCTGCTTCTTCCTCCAACACCCACTGCACACACATATTCACACTACAATTTTAACTGCAGAGGAAGAAGCTCATCAAAAGTGTGCGCCAAGAAAGAGAATGTGGAAGAAGAACCCATACCCAAGAGGAAACAATCCCTATTTGAGAGTGTGACAGAAGCCCTAGATTTCTCCCAGGTTAGGTCAGCTCGTGATGCCGAGCTGCTCGATGAAGCTAGAGAAGCCACCAAATCCGGAGATAAGATGTCAAGGGAGCAGGTACGTACAAATCCAAACTTGGTATATTAGATATTTGATTCATCTACTACCTTAATTATTAATTCATGTTTCAGTATGGAGCTCTGAGGAGGAAGATCGGGGGAACTTACAAGGATTTCTTCAAATCATATGTTGATGGTAACCATTCAATCATTATCGACTTTTACATTAATTCATGTAAATACTCACTTTTAATCATATGTATATAAAATAGTTAGGGTGCGCTTATTTTGGTTGTAAAATTTTTATTGGAAATATGAGAAAATATTATTATTATTATTATTTTTTTTTTGTCATATGTTTACTAGAGATGAAAAGATGAGAAAATGTTGGAAAATATTTTCACACCCCTACTTTAGGATATTATTATCCAACATTGGAGAAAAAGTGAGTGAAAAGGGGATACCCGAAAAAATATTTCACTCAGTCTAGAGAAATTTTTTCATCATAGTAAACATGTGAAAATAAGTGAAAATATATTTTTTATCTCATTTTCCATCAAAGTAAACACACCCACATAAAATAGTCCTTAACAGCATTTAGTTAAGTAGAATACGAATTTGTAGGCGTGTAAGGGAATTGACTTTATTTAAAAATATTTTTTTAGGGGAAAAAAAACTACGAATAGAATATTAACAACATATATAAATAGAAGAGAAATATTATGAGTTGATCATATTTAAATTTGATTTTTTAACACCTGTATACATTATTTTTTTATTTCTATTTTTTTATAATTTACATATAGTTTTTTAAAATTATGTTAAATTGGATCCTTTGAGCATAATTTTCTGGCTCCACCACTAAATATCCCATTGGATTTCCTAATTGAAATGGATTTTGAATTGGCTTACTCAACTATTGGCATCGCTGTTATCCAATCGAAAAATCTGATGAGACAATTGAATTGTCTGATCGGACAGTTCAATTTTTCGATTAGAGTATTCAATTAATTGTTCAATCCTAACAACTTTGCAATAACATAGAGGTTATTTTAGTCAATTTAGATAAATTCTACATTGTATTATATAAGTGAGTGTTACTTATTAAAAGTGGATAAAAAAAATCCACTCTTTGTTTTATAATTTGTGTACGTTTATTAGGAAGAAAGAGTTGATGAAAATAATTGGAAAATTTGAGACATTTTTTGTGATGAATTTCAGTGGATGGAGATTACGTGGAGGAGGGATGGGTGGACAAGACGTGCAAAGTGTGCAAGAAAGACACCAAAGGTGAGGCGAGGCAAGTCGACAAGTTAGGGAGATATGTGCATGTTGCATGCTTGCAGAAACCTTCTTCTTCTGGAAACTTCTTCACTAAACTCTTCTCCAAATAATCAAATTATTCATTCATACAACCCAATCTTCTATATTCATCTTTATTTTTCTATTCATTTTTCGATTTTGCTTATGCCAGGATATAATATACAATGCAATATTCTGCCCATGTTTCCTCTTACTTTTCTTAAACTTTGTGCATACCAATAATAACGATGGAGCTATAAATTTTTATTGGGGTTGAATTCGTATGGAATTTAGCGCGATAGCTCTGAGTTAAATTTTTTGGGGTAATTCAGAATATTAATAATAATTTTTTTTAAACAAGAATAATAGTAATAATATAATGAACAATATTTTCATAAATCAAATATATAGTTTCAATACATTATAAATAACCTGAGAATGGGTACATGACAAGCTAGTTGTTTCTATTTGACAAAACAATGACAATTGAATTCGACGTGTACTCATCAATTGAAACGTTGCAAGATCTTCTCGTTATCAATTGTTGAGAATATATCTTCTCAATAAGTCAATATACATGAAACTTTCCTTTATCCAGTACTCATCTTTCATACGATTTTACAAATCATTCTTGACAATCTTCATTTAAGAAAATGCTCTCTCAAGAAAAGCAACGGACACGGGCGGATCTTTATGGGGCTTGCACTGGGCTGGAGCCCAGTGCAACTCCAAAATTTTGACCTATATATATTAAAAATATTTAATCAAATATATACATAATTAAGCTTATAGTCCAGTCTAATTTTCAGAAAAAGATACAAAACTTTTTTATTATAATAATAAAACTTAGTTTATTCTTGTAGACGGTAGATTAATTTTTTAAAATATATATAAAGGTAGTTTCTTATTTGGTTTCAGCCTTTCAATGCATCTGCTATTGAATTAATTGAAAGAAAATAATTATTTATTATAGTCGGTGATCGAATTCTAATCTTAAATTCATTAAAATTCTACTTAAACATAAAAAAAATTATACGGACTAATCGAAAATTTTGGCTCGGGTACCGCCCCCGAACCCCCATACAATACCTTCAAGTTCAGCCCTCACCATCGACAAATCCTGGATCCGCCCCTGGCAACGGATACATATATATAAAATCAATGTTAATTTAATGATATACTAATAAACGGATTGAACAATTAAATAATTATAACTTTTATAAAATAAACATTAAAGAAAAAAAATAGCCAACCCTAGCCCGTATGCGACTGCGCCTACATGCCAATGTGTAAGATACTAAAAACAGTTGCAATATTTGAGGTGTATAGTTTGTGTATATATAGAACGTTGATGTATTATTCTAAAATAGAATGGTGAAGGGTATATACCTAAATTAAACGTACGCCACTGCATGTTTAAGTGCAGGGACGGAGCCAGGAATTAAGTTTTGGGGGGCTGAACTTGTACGGGGGTTCGAGGGCTACCCGCCCCCGAGAATTTTTTTTGGGTATTCTGTATATTTAAGGTATTTTTTATTAAAATACGAGCATAATACTAATAATAACGAACACTATTTTCATAGATTATATAGTTTTAATATATCACAAAACTTTTTTTGGACATTCCGTATATTTAAGACATTTTTTATTCAAAGGCAAGCATAATAATAACAATAACAAACAACATGTTCATACATTATATATTTTCTATATATTACAAATTAGTTTCAATACATTATAATTTTTTTTAGCATTTCATACATATTAGGCATTTTTTATTAAAAGATAAGTATAATAGTAATAATAACAAACAATATTTCATAGATTATATAATTTTAAATAACAGAATTATCCTTAAATTAAGTATATATGAGAGAATATAATAACCAAATACTCTTTACAAAATTATTTTATAATAGGTATAAACATATATTTATATACTATATTTTAAAATTAAAAAAAAAAAACTCAAAATTTGGGAGGGGGCTAGCCCCCCTACCCCTGCCTCCGTCCCTGTTTAAGTGCATGTTGCACTTCCTAGTTTTCATTTTACTTGGTTTATTTCTTTCGGGACAATTATTAAAATGGATAAGATTACAATGTAAATGTGTGTAAGTTTATATTTACGTGACTCTTACTTTGGTGGATTATTATTGATAGATAAAAATAGTAAAATTGATTTTTTGTTTAATTTGATGGATTGAAACTTAGAGAAATCCCCAAATCCTTGATTATTTCATACATTTGAGCTAATTTTGCTTGATTTTTATCAGATTAAACATGTGAGATTGTAGAAATTAATCATTCTCTTGAGAATAAAAATACTCTATCATGTATTTTATCAATCATGCAAAGTAAATAGAACAAAGGAAATATTCCGAACCGAGGAACCCGCGGGTTTGGTGGTGTTTTTTCTAGTTTTTTTAAGAGTGGAATTTTAAATTTTCCAAATTGTGATAGTAAAAATAAAAAGTATCCACTCATACATAAAAAATAATCACACTTATTATTTTACCCTCAAAATTCACAAATAATATATGGCTTGATCGTGAATTCTAACTTTAAAATTAGAATTCACAACTGCAATTATTCCTAGTTGTGAATTTCAGATTTAAAATTAGAATACACAATTAATACTAGAGAATTTTAACTTTAAAACAAGTGTGGAGACTAATTAAAAGTTTTTGTATATATCATAATCAATTAGAAATGCATACATTTCATTGAGCACTAGGGGGGTGTACATTTGAGATAGGAGGCCGAGCCCTGTGGCCGTTTTTGTCGGCATCACATTCCCAGATACATTTACAGTAATGCAAATAACGGCCGTATTTGAAATACTCAGCACATACGCTTCTAATGAGGAGATATGGCGGGAAATACAGCCCACTTCTGCAAATGTTGGTACACGACGACGGGTGATCCTTCTCGCAACTTGCAAACTCTATCGGCGTTTCGCACGTGCCGCCTTCTCCTCCATGCCAAAATCCTGCATGACACACTCGGTCGTTAATTTCGATCGTTAGAAGCGTTTTTTCTAATAGTGACTGTCCTTGGTGATTATATATCTTGCAAAATCCACATGGAATATAGACCCACTTCAATTTTTTTGTACTAGAAAAGTCGAGTTGTTCTAATTAAATCTGAAATATTGATTATAACTTTAGGTGTAGAATTTTTTAGTTTGGTACCTGTTGTGAGAGCGAAAAGGACGAGCGCAAATGTCAAATGCTGTGGAAGATTTGCCATTGATGACTTTTGAGTAGTACGTTTAATGTCTTCGCAATTTGTTATATATAGAGAGAGAGATATATCAAACGAATGATGAATTATTAATATTTGAAACTTGATACATAAGATATAATTCAAATTCTCATGTTTCTATGATATGAATCTGATTTGTAACATATATTTTATTTAGATCAACAATATCTATCACGGTATATATGTGATTGACTAAGAATCTGATTATTGAATTGGAACTCGTTCATACTTATTCTAGGAATTTAATATGAATCTAAGTATTGAATTTGGAGCCTGTTCACTTATTCTGAGAATTAAATATTTAGATGGCAATATATGCATAACCTTGATTTATTCAAACGACATTATATGTCAGATTATGTTGAAATTCTCATTTGTCTTAAAATGTCTTATTACACAGCCATTATAGATAATTAAATTAATATGAAATTATTTTTTGTGGCTAATTCAAGTTTCACTCGCTAGTCGTCAACAAATATCGAGCAACATTTTTTCAGCCTATAATTTAAATAGACAATAGTATTCAATTTCCATTAACTATTCATATATTGTTATATTAATATATAAATAATAGTAAGCAGGGTCGATCCCACAGAGAGCAGTTAAAAATCATTCAAATCCCTAAATCTATAAAAACGGTGATGCCACCACGCCTTACTTTTAAGAAGA
This sequence comes from Salvia miltiorrhiza, assembly GCF_028751815.1. Lineage (NCBI taxonomy): Eukaryota > Viridiplantae > Streptophyta > Magnoliopsida > Lamiales > Lamiaceae > Salvia > Salvia miltiorrhiza. Next base: position 24,506,481 of record NC_080394.1, on the reverse strand, counting down.
ATTAATTAAACTAAGAATGCAAAATTAATCAAATAAAATACTCTTGAATTAAATCAATAAAAGGGGTAATTCGGCTCAAATAAATCCACTCTAATTCAACTCTGATCCTCGACGCAATAATTAATTAATCTCTATCAACCAACCAGTTATAGGATACCGTGAAACGCAACGGACGTACCCCAATTCCTACTTACTGTGTCGATAGACAGCTGGAGACGCCAGACCTGCCTATTTCCCTTATTAAAATATAACCTAGCTGGAGACGCCAGACCTAGATTTAATATTCTAATAGCATTAAGATGAAGGAACCCAGTTTAGATCAATTATCCTAGATACACTAGTAATAATCAATCCACCAATTTATTCCTACTACGAACACGGTAGCTTTATCACTAATCAGCCCTATTCCAACAATTACGGATTGGAGGTGCTAATTGACTGTAATCCAATTTAACCTAAGTTGATCAGGCTTAAGTAAAATCAGAATTATCTTTAAACCTAGGAATAAATCGAAATCAATAGAAACCAATTTTATGCTCAATTAGATCTCACAGATTAATAAATTAGTGTTTCATTATTCTCGCCGAATTAAAATATTTAGCTACTCATAATTAAAACTAGAACAATCAAATAAATAAAAGCAAACATTAAACTAAGCAAATACGAAACCAACGAAATAAACTAAATTTAAAAGCAACCAATCTTCAAACTGAAGTCGAGAGTGACGTCTTCTGCCAAATCTTCAAAACAAAAGTCAAACTCCAATTCCTAATCTAAGCAAAAATTAAAGTAAATGTGCAGAACTAAACAAACTAATCTATCAAACTAACCGCCAATCTCTCCAATGTAAAAAGCAAAAAAAAAGAATTTAAATTGCAAAACTCCAAACTAAAACAAGAGAGAGATTAAAAATCTAACACTAAAACCTTTAGTATGGAAACGTGTGTCTAAGAATAATAAAACTTAACATATATATACTAAACTAGCGGCTCTCCTAATCAAAACAAACTAAGGAATTAAAATCCCTAAGTGGCCGACTCTTAGTTCATGGGCTTCGGCCCCTTAAATAATATTAAGGTAAAATATTAATTAAAAACAAGAGTTTTGGGTTAAATAAATTCTAAACAATTAATTTCAAGCCCAATCTCTAATCTCCTCTAAAATTCATGCAATTCTTTCTCAAAAATCTCGACTTTCACCATCTCTTTGCATCCACGAGATCCATCTTCAATCCATCTAATTCCTGCGCCAAATGTCAACAACTTGGATAATATCAAGGAAAAATCAACGGCAAAACGACACGAAAATAGATAACTAAAACACACCCATCAAATCCCCTCAGACTTGAATCATACTTGCCCTCAAGTATGAAGTGAAGAAAAGACTCAAAAGTGGAAATAACTATCTAGTCAAGACCTCCCCCCTCGACACGACACTAAAGACTCCAAAAGAAAGGAATAAAGCAACAGACGCAACAACCATACGGAAAGAAACAGAAAAGAACAAGGACACTAAACAACGACAAACTCAACTAAAAACAACGGCCAATTAATCATCAAAATACTAGTAACAGAACATACTGCCAAGTCGAACCATGCAACTCACAATCAACTCTCAACTCTCAGATTCAAGAAAAAGGGATATCAAACATGTGCTTTCATTGTCAATTCAGTCCAAATCAAGCAACAACAAATTCCTCTCAAGATTCACTCTTCTCTCAAAAATTCATTTGGAAATTCACACGTAAGAAGAAAAATCCACTTAATCGTGATATGTCATGGTCACATAGTAACTCAAAAAGGTCTTTTCTCATTTGGTTGTAATGGGGCTAAGGGCCATTTGTGATTTTTGGAAACATCCTAGGGGTCCTAAGCTCAAACATTGAAACTCAAAGTGTGCACATCTAACCCAAACCATCATCCACAATTTCAAGTTCATAGAGAAAGAAAGAAAGCTACTAAACTTAGGCGAAAAACTCCAATAATAACAATGATACTACATGCTCAACTCAAACTGGTGCAACATCTTTTTTCTCTCTTTTTTTTTTCAATTTTTCTTTTCTTTTCTTCTTTTTTTTTCTTTTTTTCCTTTTTTTTTGCAGCACCCTTCTTTTTTAATCAACATGCAATCATCTACAAAATATCCCCACAAATCATTTCCCAAAACTGCTCCCATCCCAAAAAATTGAACTGATCAATGCCACTGTTTGGCCAAACGGATCACAGATCCTTATCATTTTGCACAAGACAACAGTTTGGGCAAACGACACATGAAAACACAGCTTAACTTTCTCTAGTAATTAATGGAATGAAGTTTAAAATTAGACATGCATCACTGGGACAAAGAGAGAGTCCAAAACAGGCCTTGGCTAATTATTTAGTGACTTAATGAAAGAACATGGTCAAGGCTTCAAAGGGCTCACTAAGGAATAATGTTCAGGTAGGAATTCAAAAGCAGGCCAAAAGGCTACCCTAGTGCCTTCTATCATGCATCACCAATGACTCACAACATATCACAACTTCATGAATAACAAACCACTCAAAAAAGAAAAATAGTAGAGAGTGCTCTACTCTAATAAGCTCAATTCTCACTTATATGTGGCTTTTTACTCATTGTTACTCTTATTTGTCATCCCAAATGTCATCCAACAAAAACACAAAATTTTCAATCTCAAAATCCCAAATCTCAAGTATCAAATCTCAAGTTCATCACATAACTCAACCGGGCAGCATGCTTATCACTAATAATTCAACAACCACAAGGCTCACAACACACAAAACACAACATAAAAAACGGACTCAACATAACATAAACTCAAAAACGCCCCCCTCACACTTAGATTTTGCTTGCCCTCAATCAAACAAAACAAAGCATAAGCAAATGAGCAAACGAAACACACAGCTTAAAGAAAAAAAAAATAAAGACATAACGAAACAAGACAAGAGACAAAACACGAAACAAGATAAGAAAAGGAAGGAAGTCACCGTGTGCGCTACCGCCGCAGCTCCTGCCGAATTGTGGCGCTCAAATTCGTGAGGCTTTCCTGTAGTGCAGCCACGTTCTCGGCGATCTTTTTTTTTTTTTTTTAAACTGAAACATAACAAAAATTAAAACTAAGGAAGGAAAACTAAGAAACTTAAAAAAAATTAAACGAAAAACGAGAATTAAAGAAAAGAAGAACAAAATGAAAAATTAAAAGGAAAGAAAGTCGGGTTGCCTCCCGAGAAGCGCCATTATTTAACGTCGTTGGCTCGACTGCTCAAGTGCTCAAAACGTGTCCGGAAGCAGCGGCGAAACAGACTCCGCTGGAACCAAAGAAGAGGCATCATAGTACGGCTTCAAACGTTGTCCGTTCACGGTGAATATCTTAGCCGTGTCTAAACTGCGAATCTCAAACGCCCCGTCTGGGCAAACAGACTGTATCACGAAGGGGCCAATCCACTTCGTCTTCAATTTTCCGGTCATCAACCGCAGCTTTGACTGGAACAAAAGTACCTTTTGGCCTACTGTAAATGTCTTTCCTTGCAAGTTCTTGTCGTGCCACATCTTGGTGCGATCCTTATACCACATCGCAGCGTCATAAGCTTCAAGACAAAGCTTCTCCACATACTTATCTTTTAAGTCGGGTGGTTCCACATCAAAATGCAGACTTCTGTCGCGTGGCTTCCGTTTGGGCAAACAGTCCGTATGTCCAGAACCTACGAGTTTCGGGTCAACATGAAGAAATTTGTCCTGCACAGATTTAGTCTCAAGATGTTCTTGGACAAAAAGGTCAGTAACATTAGTGGCACAAACAGTATTAACAGCATGGGGACTTTTCATGGTGGATTTGATGGTATCATCAATGTTGAAAGTAAACTTTTCTCCATGATAATCCAAACAAATAGTACCACTATAAACATCAATGACTGCCCTAGTGGTCCTTAAGAAAGGACGACCTAACAGAACACCAGCTGACTCCTTCGACTGCATACCACTCATTTTCACCACATAGAAATCAGCAGGATAAACAAAATTATTCACTTTCACAAGGACATTTTCAAGCAATCCTTCAGGGTGCACACATGATCCATCGGCTAACTGAATCACAACTTTAGTATCTACCAACTTCACACCATTTAAACTATTATAAACAGCTAAAGGCATGACATTAATAGAAGCTCCTAGATCACACATAGCATGCTCAATCTTAGTATCACCGATGTAACATGGCAGAGAAAACATACCTGGATCCTTGCATTTGGGCGGCAACTCTTTTCGTATCACTGCTGACACGTTCTCGCCCATCACAATCTTTCCAGATTTCTTAGACTTTCCATCGATGAAGTCCTTCAAAAACTTGCTCAGACGAGGGAGTTTGAGTGCTTGGAGGAAAGGAAGATTAATCTCCAACTTTCCAAATATCTTCATGAAATCCATTAGCTCTTCCGTCGGCTTCTTCTTTGCTAACCTCCTAGGAAAAGGAACAGGTATCTCGATCTCGGGATCATGTAGACTCAAAGGTTTATGAACCTTAGACTGCTCACCCTCAACCAATTTGTGTTCTGCCTCTTTTCCTTTCTGCACAGCTGCCAGGTCACCGTTCTGTTTGACCAAACCGGACTGATCTGCATTCTGGATTGCAGAATCCACCTTGCCTCCAGAATTTTTAAATTTTTGCAATTGAGATTCAACTCCAGAGGCCTTGCTCGAACATCCACTTGAATTCTGGCTTGTGGGCTCACTCAACTCCTTGCTACTCCTCAAAGTGATCATACTAACGTTCTCCCTCGGATTCAATTGGACTTGAGATGGTAACTTGCCTTGATGGCCCTTGAGTTGATTCACGGACGTTGCAAGCTGAGACACTTGACGAGCCAACCCTTCGATCTGAACCCTTTGCTCTGCTTGAGACTGTTGGAGTTTTAACACCGCTCCATTGGTTGTTTGCAAATTATTTTGCAACAATTGTTGTGAGCCAATCAACTCTCTCATCATCTCTTCAAGAGCTTTTCCTTGATTTTCTTGTGAAGGTGGTGGTGCTTGTTGGAATCCTCTTTGATGAGGCGGTCTATAGCTCTGCTGCTGCTGCACTTGATTGTATTGGTCTCTCCAACGAAAATTAGGATGATCTCTCCACGGCGCATTGTAGTTGCTCGAGTAGGGGTCCTGTTTGGGCAAACGGGGCAGTGGATCAGAACAACTGTAAAAGTTGTGAGGAGAATTCACTTGGGCTTGAAGATCTTCGTCGCCCCCGGTGCATTGCAAACTTGTATGGCCAAAGTTACCACACGCTCCACATGGTTTTTCTGTCAGTTGTCCAGCATTTGCCACCTTCTCCACCACAGTACTTAACATTCTTTCCATCCTCCCCATTCTTTCTTCGAACTTGTCCTCAAAGTTAGAGGAACTTGCCTGTGCAACTTTCTTGAGCAATTGAATGCGTGGCTCCTCATACTCTCTCGTTGCTTCCACCAAGTGTTGAATCAACTTCTTAGCTTCGCTCACAGTATTTTGAGAAAATGCTCCTCCACTTGATGAATTCACCAAATTTTTGGTATCTACCGTCATCCCTTGATAGAAATACTGCAGCAAATCCCCCTCCGAAAACTTATGGTTTGGACAGCTATCCACCAACCTCCTGAATCGAGTCCAGTATGTGCTTAGTGACTCATCGTACTCCTGCTTCACTCCACTAATTTCCTTTTTCAGTGCATTCGTCTTGGTGGGAGGGAAAAAATGTTCAAGGAATAGCTTTTTCATCTCTGCCCATGAAGTGATAGAATTGGGTGGAAGACTCGCGAACCAAGAGTTCGCCTCTGCTGTCATAGTGAAGGGGAAAGCCGCTAATCTAAAGTGCTCCTCTGTAACTCCAGTTGGGCGTTTCTGGACCTTGCAAATTTTGATGAATTCGCTCAAGAAATTGTACGGATCTTCTCCCTTCTTGCCATAGTACTTCGGGAGAACATGAAGCAGACCAAGCTTAATCTCAATTCCGGAAGCAGCTGCCGGCATCCGGATTGGGGTGGGTGGGTCATCGGCCTCGTGGCTGGAGAGGTCACAAAGTCTGGGATCGTCAGCCGCCATGTCTCTCTCAGTACTTGCGACAGAAATCGAGTCGGTTTCCTCTTCACAGTTTGTGTCTGCCTCTGAATCGGGGTCTGTTTGGGCAAACGGATCCTCTGCAGCAATCGGAACTTTAGGTTCAGACTTGAAAAACGTTTCTGTCCGGTCAGACGGAGCAATTTCCGAGCCTTCCAGACCTTGCAGCTTCCTCGCCGTGGCCTCCTTCCTCAATATCTTCGCGGTTTTCTCGATCTCAAAATCGTAGAGGAGGTTCGGCTTAGAAGATCTGCTCATAAACTAAAAGAAAATAAAAAGAAAAATAGATCAAAAGCGAAAAGAATTAAATTAACACCGCTCCCCGGCAACGGCGCCAATTTGGTGGACGTCGTATACCACCAAATAATTCCTGCGGAATTACCAAAATAAATTAGTATAATGGTAAGCAGGGTCGATCCCACAGAGAGCAGTTAAAAATCATTCAAATCCCTAAATCTATAAAAACGGTGATGCCACCACGCCTTACTTTTAAGAAGAATTAATTAAACTAAGAATGCAAAATTAATCAAATAAAATACTCTTGAATTAAATCAATAAAAGGGGTAATTCGGCTCAAATAAATCCACTCTAATTCAACTCTGATCCTCGACGCAATAATTAATTAATCTCTATCAACCAACCAGTTATAGGATACCGTGAAACGCAACGGACGTACCCCAATTCCTACTTACTGTGTCGATAGACAGCTGGAGACGCCAGGCCTGCCTATTTCCCTTATTAAAATATAACCTAGCTGGAGACGCCAGACCTAGATTTAATATTCTAATAGCATTAAGATGAAGGAACCCAGTTTAGATCAATTATCCTAGATACACTAGTAATAATCAATCCACCAATTTATTCCTACTACGAACACGGTAGCTTTATCACTAATCAGCCCTATTCCAACAATTACGGATTGGAGGTGCTAATTGACTGTAATCCAATTTAACCTAAGTTGATCAGGCTTAAGTAAAATCAGAATTATCTTTAAACCTAGGAATAAATCGAAATCAATAGAAACCAATTTTATGCTCAATTAGATCTCACAGATTAATAAATTAGTGTTTCATTATTCTCGCCGAATTAAAGTATTTAGCTACTCATAATTAAAACTAGAACAATCAAATAAATAAAAGCAAACATTAAACTAAGCAAATACGAAACCAACGAAATAAACTAAATTTAAAAGCAACCAATCTTCAAACTGAAGTCGAGCGTGACGGCTTCTGCCAAATCTTCAAAACAAAAGTCAAACTCCAATTCCTAATCTAAGCAAAAATTAAAGTAAATGTGCAGAACTAAACAAACTAATCTATCAAACTAACCGCCAATCTCTCCAATGTAAAAAGCAAAAAAAAGAATTTAAATTGCAAAACTCCAAACTAAAACAAGAGAGAGATTAAAAATCTAACACTAAAACCTTTAGTATGGAAACGTGTGTCTAAGAATAATAAAACTTAACATATATATACTAAACTAGCGGCTCTCCTAATCAAAACAAACTAAGGAATTAAAATCCCTAAGTGGCCGACTCTTAGTTCATGGGCTTCGGCCCCTTAAATAATATTAAGGCAAAATATTAATTAAAAACAAGAGTTTTGGGTTAAATAAATTCTAAACAATTAATTTCAAGCCCAATCTCTAATTTCCTCCAAAATTCATGCAATTCTTTCTCAAAAATCTCGACTTTCACCATCTCTTTGCATCCACGAGATCCATCTTCAATCCATCTATTTCCTGCGCCAAATGTCAACAACTTGGATAATATCAAGGAAAAATCAACGGCAAAACGACACGAAAATAGATAACTAAAACACACCCATCAATGAATTTCGACTGAATTCATTTGGGGAATGGCGTAAAAACTATCGGGTAATGGGGAATTTCGACTGAATTCATTTGGGGAATGGGGAATTTCGACTGAATTCATTTGAGCTTTCTTGATCTGCTTTGAATTGGCTCGATTTAGGGGAATGGTGTAAAAATTATCGGGTATTAGGGTACCCGAATACCCAACTCGGGTACCCGAGTCGGGTATTAGGGTACCCGATTTCAAATTCGGGGTCGGGGTCCGGTAGTGAGTTTAGGGTATTTTCGGGTTCGGGTACCCGATTTTTTCGGGTAGGGTACCCGAACCCGACCCGATTCTCAGCCCTAATTTATACAAAGTGTAATGAAAATTTGCATTATTCATATTATTATTGTCACAGCCCGCCCTAACTAAGGATAGTTAAGCCGAGTGATCTACGACTAGGGATGGGGTTAAAGAAGAAGGGGAAGAAAAGGGGCGTCATTTATAGCCGTAAAACTTACTCATCTTAATAAAACTCGTCATTTTTATTCATGAATACTCAATTGAAAATAGTCTATGAAAGACAGCATAAAACTTAATTAATATCATTAATCAAGTTATACATCATATGAAACCATTCTCTTAAGACTCAAAGTATGACATAACATACTATAACATCAACAACATCTTGCAGCGGAAAGTAGCTAGACATATGTATGAAGACATATTCTAGACAGGTTAACTATTTATTAACAACCCTGGAGACTCCGCTCATTGCAGCACCATCATCACATCAGCTCAACCTGCACATTTAGAAAACATATGCAGGGCTGAGTACAAAAGCACTCAGTGGGCACGTATGCCTAGGTATAAAAATACATGCTTCAAAACTGTAAATTGTCATGCCATCATAAACAGTACAGCAAGGGAGTTTTTCGCTAAAAAGGCCCAAGCTTACTAAGTTCATTTGTGATTCTTAAAGTTCGTCTGCAGACTAAGTTCTCTTGTAATCTATCATATCTGGAACTGTGTGCCGGAGAGGTGGCCACCTCTCACGGTCACTTGACCGGCCAACCCGCTAGATGACTCACGGTCACTGGTGTACACTAGCCCTGGCAGGATAGCTATCAACTGCTCAGGACCCGAATTCGATTGCATCATTGGCAAAGCCAAAGCAGATAGATATCATACTAAAATTTAAACATTTTATGGCAAGACAATACTTGAAATAACTTTAACTCAAATATTTTGTAACGAAATAACTTGCTCAAATGTAACATTAAACTCATTTGATAGATATATAAAACTGAAATTAATAGTTAAATCATCTCATGCATTCATTCGTATAAGAGGCCTACGACACGCAGGGGGTCTCTATATACGTATAGTAAAAGTAATGCCCACCTGATTGCAGTGTTTTGCTACTTAAGACAACGATTCTCTTTCCTTAGCGCGATAGGTTACTCAGACGCTTTTGTTTATTTGAACCTTTGATAACACGAAAACATGTGTTCGAGTGAATAATAGAAAAGATAACAACAAATGCAGTGAATCACTTATTCACTCATTTCTCTAACTACCCATATTTCCTTAAACGACTATATCTAACTCATATACAATCGTTCTTCCTTTATCAAAATACTTCATGTACCTTTGAGGATGTAGGAAATTCCATTTTATTCATTTATTTATCTATTATAAATAAAGAATAATTCTATAAACATAAAACGTTTTCCTTTTCCCCATTTAATAATGCCAATCTCCAATATATATACATACACATCAATAGCTCCTTTATAAACTAAAAGTGATATTTTATCAACAATAAAACTTTAAAATCCTTAATAGGAATTGTTTTGAATCATTTCCATCTCAACAAAACTGTATAGATTCAACTTCAACTAATAAACTGCTTTTACTCCGAACTCGTATGGAGTCGAATTTTATTTCAATAGAAACCTCTTTGAGTCTAGTTTAATTGAAAAAAAAGTGTGTTGAAAAACTCCAAGTAGTTTAAGAGATATAGCGATTTTCCCATCGCCTACCAGATTCGGCAGTTTCTGCCAACTGAAAGTCCAGATCTTTGAAAAATAGCAAACGTTTCCGGAATGACCCCAAATTTTATATGCAGATAGATAACGCATATAAATTTATACCATAAAAATTTGAGAGCTAAATATCAACATATGGTTACTGAAATAGTTAACTTAATCATCTGCCTCACGACAGTTTCAACAGATACGGGCAGTAGACTTCTCAAATTTTAAAAGGGTAGTAAACGAAGTTCAAATAACATGAAACTTTGTACAAATATTCACCACACTCCCATCTATACCCCAGAAATTTCACATAATATAATAGAAACGGGAATACCTTGAATAGGTGTATGGTATTAGTCTCTGCAGATTTTATATATGGCATAGATTAGAAGCCAATTGTGAAGAAGAATTGAATGAGATGAATAATCTTCACTCTATTACTTTATAAAACTTGCTGCAGAGGTGGGAATGGGTGAGTTGAGATAGTGGAATAGGTTTTAAAGAAGCAAAATTCTATTTGGAGATTGACTTTAGAGGTGAAGAAAATTGTGAAGTAGTAGGTGAAGAAAATTGTGAACGTATTGGTGAAGAAAATTGTGAACGTATTGGTGAAGAAAATTGTGAAGTAGTAGGTGAAGAAAATTGTGAACGTATTGGTGATTGGTTTAATAGAAGAATGAGAGGGATGTGGATGAATGAGAACCATATGTGCTTAATCTCATATAAACACATTAAGATATATAAGCCTAATTCTCATTGAAGCATAAAATTCACTTGAGCTTGCCTCTAACATAAATTAAATTACTCATGGGCTTAAGTAAACAATCGATAAAAGATTCATATTTAACACTTCAGTGTTAAATTCTCCACAATAAATTAATGGACTCAAAATATATTTTGAGTGCATCATCTATTGAAAATAAAAAAAATAAATCATCACATATATAAATTATCAAATTCATATAAGTTCGTATTTTATTAATGGATGCTGATCCCTAATTACCATAATCAATCCTTAAATCAGTAATTTAAAAGTATATAATCCTTAATAAAAAGTCGGGTCATTACATACTATCCCCCTTAAAAGAAATTTCGTCCCGAAATTTGTACCGCAGAAAACAACTCTGAGTACTTCACTTTCTTGTTAGACCGTAGTCTATTCTTGACCATGTTATATTCATAGGTCCCTTACTATCGGTATCGACTTAGTCCTTAGTACCTGAACTTCCCGATCTAAGATAGATTTGGATCTTCCTTCGTGACTCAAATATTGACTAATAACAATGTTGTTCTTATGGATCATATGTTTTGAATCGTAAACATTTTTCTCTAATTGCGACACATGGGATACATTACGCACATTCTCAAAGCTTAGCGCTAACGCCAAACAGTAAGTTATTGGGCCTATCCTTTCTACAATCTCGTATGAGCCTATAAAACAGGGTTTAGGTTTACCCTTCACATTGAGTCCAATGATTTCTCTTGATGGAGAAACTTTTATGGAAATTATCTCTCCACTTTCACATCATAGGTCAATTTGTCATTTGTCAACATATGACTCTGTCAATCATGGCCCCTATTTTATTCACTATCAAATTTTGACGGATGATTTCAATCATCTAGTCATTTCATCCCAACAAAGTGGTGATCTATATTTTCTCACGTGTAACGCCTCATTTGCCAACCTATCGATAGTCGATTGATAACTGGTATTATATCTCTCACAATGAGTGGCAAAAACATGTTCTCAGCTTTCACCCCGGTTTAGCTCAGTCGTCCTTAACATACCTTATTAGTAATTTCTATGTCATTTAAGCGGAACTATAACGACTAATATCTCTAAAGTATTCCTAAAGCAACTTAAACAGTTTGTAAGGAGACCCACCATTTCGAGCATGTAAGCAGTTAGCTTAAAATGCCGTTATAAACTTTTATTCATTCATTGAAGGAATCTCGAGTCATGTGGGCATTGACTACCCCCTTTCGTGACAACCTTTGCTTAAGTCTTAAGGATTCGAAAAATCAATCTCGACAAATCCATTAGTTCGTTAAGGGTTCGGTTTGTCCCAAACACGATTTTAAGCTAGACTTTATGAGCTCAAATACTCAAAGTAACAATATGATATGTTATAAAACCTTCACTTGCTAGCACGCAAGACATATTTCAACAAATGAGGTTACATCTCGTTTCATTCCTCCTAACTAGAATTTTTTTCTAGATCTTAATACATCTTAGTACTTCCTGGTGATAGTATAAGGGTGTCGTGGCTTTATCTTATTCTTAAGTTCATTGTCATGGAGATGCATATCTTCCCTTCAAAGAAGATAGCATTATTTGATTCCTCGTGGTAATTCTTGAAACTTCTTATCCTTATTCTTACTCTTAACTTCTCATCCTTCCTTCGTGCTCCTACCACAATTTTCCTCAAGCTGGGTGGTTTAATCACTTCTATCATCATCTTATCACATCTTAGACGAGGCCTTCCGGCTCACTGTATCATCTACTACATTGGTCTTGTCCATGTGATGGTTAATACCAAAATCATAATCTTTTTCAGGTTCAACCCATCCTCTTTGTCTCATCAGCTACTACAAATTCCTTATCAGGTTTTAGAATTTCTAGCACTACAATTCAAAATCATCAAAACTATTTATCAGTAAACTATCATTTATACTCGACACCAATTGTTCGAGTGTCAGATACCAACATTTATGTGCGTTATTCATAACTCTCACACTCACTCCATTTAGACACATAATCGATATCAAACTCAAATAATAATTTATATCTTAACAATTTATCATGCTCATAGTTCTCGATTAAATCTCGGACTTTGTAATTAAATACTAAATTCCAACTATAATTAATTAACATGCTTCTCTAATTTATTTACCTCATTTAAACTAATAAATCTAATCCATGCTAATTTCTCATACTTAGCCATTTTATATGCATTTCTCATGTAATTCAAAAAGCTCAATAACTTACTAATCATGCTCATCTCATAAATACTCAAATAATTCATATAGTCTTACTAACATAGCATTAACTCATATGCACTGCTAGTTCACTTACATGACTTCACATACTCCACATATCTCAACTTAATAAATCATCGAATAGTTAGAAAATTTGTATTTAATGGAAATAAATTCCAAAAATTTAAATACAAATATTTTTAACTAAACACATTGGCATGCTCAAAATAACTCAATTAAAATCGAGCATCGCTCGTCTCTGGCCTTATGACTCACGGCCTTCATCAAATCTGAACCTTGGTGTTTAAATTAATCTAAGTAAATTATACGTGCAATATTTAATAAATATAAACACATATCTAAACTCAAATCATTCAATATGTTCCAGAAAATGCCACTTTCTTGAGCAAAACTCACACCTACTGATTTGGCATAAATTCGTTCACCCAATAGTACTTTTGTACATGGTCCCTAAATGTTCCTTATGTTCATCTTCATTCTTGGAGTCACTAAGACGAACTTATCCAGGTGAAGGTAGAATACTCTATCAATGATGCCCATGAATATATCTGGGCATTTGTTAGCCTGAATGGCACAACTACAAACTTGTAGTGGTCATAACCCGTTCTAAAAGTTGTCTTGGGTGATGACATCCGATCCTCAATCGATCTTGGAAAACACATTTGCACCTTTGAGTTGGTCAAACAATTCATCTACCCTCACTAAAGGATATTTATTCTTGAGTATTAATTTGTTCCACGCTCTATTGTCTGTGCGCCTTTTTAAAGTACCATACTTCTTCATAACATACAAAATATGCGCTCCTGATGGGAATGCACTAGACATGATTAAACTTAGGTCTAGTCGTTTTCTGCAATTGGATCTCTAGGTTCTCCAACTCCCTTGGAGTAATCTTGTTCGATGCTTTTGATACACGTGTCGATCCTGGTACTAGGTCGATGGTAAATTCTACTTATCTATTGGGTGGCAGTCTTGGTAAGTTCTCCGGATAATCATAATGAAATTCACGTATAACTTCTACGTCCTCAACTGTCCTTTCTGTGCTAGCTCATCCGTTTAGGTATACAAGGAAAACTTGGTAATGTTTCTTATTTATCACCTTCATGGCTTGTATGTATGAAATAACTGATATTCTCTCCTTATACTTATCTCTTGAAAACTTAATGCGTCTATTCTTGAAGGTTTGAAGGAGATTTCTCATTTAATGCATAAATCGTAGCATATAATTCTCAGCTAACCAGTCCATTCCTAGGGTTACATCTACGTTCCATATTGGTATAACATCAAGTTATTCGCTACCACCTTAAGTGATCTTACATTCAATTACAGGTTCATATAACTACGCGTTACTACCGTTATCCCTTCTACGGGTGAAAAGTTTTTTTTTTTTTTTTTTTCATGTCTTGACCACTTTGTTCAGTTTGAATTTGTGTCGGTTGATCCCCGAGCATAACTACCTTGGCGTCTAGAGTTTTGTTGAGTAATTCAAAGTACGTAAACTCACCGTGGTTGGCGAATGCCATTCTTATCTCATACTTTAGGCCAGGTCGAAACTTCTTCAGCATCTATTCATCGATGTCCACCTATTGTGGGGCATAACGGATATGTCGCAGCAAATCTGGTCGTACTTGGTCATAGACATCTTGTTTTGCTTGAGGTTGAACATTTTCGTTTCTTTCCACTTATCGCAGATATAAAAAAAAAATATGTAATATGTGTCCGTCTTATAGTCTTACTAAGACAAGTTTGCTAACATTCTTGAGTCATTGCTTTTCTTTTGGCCTCCCACCAAAATCTGTAGATCTAGTCAACTGGAATGCAACATATGAAGTCGTTCTGGTGCGGTACAAAGAAAATCAAAGATTCTCTTCATCGTCTTAATCTAGAGTTTACCCTCAACTGGATTCTTAGTTTCATTGATAAAACAATCTTTACTCGAGAAAAAGTTCATCCATCTTTCGTGATGGTTCATTTCTGTCCCCACCTCGTTTCTAGCTTCTCATCTACCAGACATTCTATTTTTAACAAAAAAAAACGATCATCAATACATTCCTTTTCTCATATCACATGTGTAACACTTTTTCCATGATTCCATCGTGAAATCAGCATAGACAAAATAACTCAAGTCCTTATTCTCAACCTTACGGTTTGTACTATAAATTGTTAACAAAAGGAGTGGTCGATAATAATCAGAGGAGAAATACTAATCTCAACTAATTTAGACACAACTGAAAGTCAATTAACCATGCTATAGTTTGGGTGACTTACTAAGTCAATATACTAACACTTCTTAGTCGTATACCTCAAAAGAATCTACTAGAACAACTCAAAAGTTGCAAAGGCTCAAATCTCGAATGATATAAAGTGCTGCAGAAAATTTGTTCAAGAGACTCAAATAAATAACCAGAGGGTAGAAAGGAGTAACTACCAAGTCGAACAAAATGACCTAGAGTGAGAACCCATCTGATTTTTTTTTTTTTTTTTTTTTTTTAACTGAAGTTGAAATACAGGGGTTTATAAACCCAAAAGACGTCTACTGAGATTTGGATCATGTGGACTGGCCAGGTCCAACATAATCACTTCCCAGTTACACGGGAAACATCATCCCGAACTTGGTAATTCTGGGTCTTCTAAATTCTCATCATACTATACATAACAAAACTTAAGTTCACACCAGCAAGCTAAAAGCTTAAACTCAGGGTCCTATGTTCTAGACTCTTGTTTCGAAAGTTCAATATTTTTCGACTCTCCTCTCATGTTGCGGTGGTGGTGGCGGAGAATTATCCCGCCTATCTTTCACATCACACTCTTGATGACATCTTTGAGGCATTTTTGAAATCACAAAAGGAAAACTCAACTCGACCAACGCTCTAAGCATCCTCAAAACTCAAGTTCAATTTACTAACTCAACTTTAAGGAAACCCTCACGGTCACCTTAACATTCATCTGTAAGGCAATAAGCACTCACGAAATGCTAACAAAAAGACCACTCTGGTCAACCTAATATATCCATCAGTAGAATGCCTCTTTTTAGAGGACTTACATAAAGGGGTTATATAAACCCTACAAAACCATAGTATCTATCGTAATGTCCCTTCTAAACCGACACCATTAATAGTACTATGTCTCGGTCTGGACCTCTTACAGTAATTGCTACCAGTTAACTCATCTAGTTGCTACTTTAGCACACTAGGAACATCCATCTATTTAACATCAGTAGGGTACTATATTCGCATGCTTATCTATCATCATGTCAAAATCTCAAGTACCAGTATCTCCTAAGTAAGTTATATACATCGCAATGTAATTGCAACTAATCAAAAACGAGGGTGTACCGCGCATACTCTCAAGATCATCCTTAGCTCTAGCCTACATCGACTTCTCTTCTCATCCTCATCAACTCTAGCCCTCCTCGGCTACTTCTCATCCTCATTATCGTTTATCATTTTATCATCTTTGGTAACTGATACTCAAGGATCGACTCGATATCTACTACACTCTTCTAGAGTCCCTGGTAGAAAACAAGCATCCGATCAGTAGATCCGCATAGAAAATCTGGGTATCTGTAACAAATCCCATCTCCTGTGGGTCCAATGCTCAAGACGACATGTCCCATCATATTGAGTGGCTTTCTTCCTTGCTCAATCCTACCACTCGATTGGTAGCACGGGGACTAGGTGCACGATGCCATCCAGTCTAGTAACAACCATAAGGCTTTCATCCTTTCATAGTCTATGAACATGTGTTTGAAAATCTGCTAGGGTATCTCTGTACCACATACTGTACGCCTCGTCCTCGTATCCGATCTTTCCTGAGTTCGATCTCACAACAGTCCACTTTCGTGCAGTGCCAACAGTCCTGGCCAACCTATAAGGAGAACTTAAAGGTGACTCTAGGAACTAACTCTACTTGGCTCCAGCAACAAAAATAAACAAAACATAACTTAGCAAAACTCCTATTAAGTAGTACTGTTATCTTAAAACTCAAGCTCAAAACATCTAAATTCTCATCTCGTCCCGTCTTTACTTAGTAGGGAATCTCTCTAAACAATGATATTAGATCCCTTAATCTAAATCATCGTGACTCAGTAAGACAACTCAACAATTCTCTCTCAAAGCCATCTCCAAAGACTATGGCTCATGATACCTCCTCAAGTACCATTAAGGTTGCGTGAGCAAAACTCGCGTCACAAAATAACTCAACATATCGTACAATATCTCATTGCAGCATGCTAATAACTCATCATTAATCATGCTATTATACTCAAGCTCATAACTCAAACTCATAACTCAAACCAACAAGTACTTAAAGCAATTGCTAATTCTCTCAAGCTTTAGCTCTAAGTTCTCATTTCATCCTTCTACTTAGTAAAAAAAAAATCTCTCTTAACAATGACATTAGATTCCTTCATCTAAATCATCGTGACTTATCACAACTGCTCAAACAATTCTCATCACAAAACATCTCAAATACATCACATCATAACTCATAATTATGCATCCTCAATCATATAACATCATATGATATAAACGCTCTCATGATTCATCATGTAACATCAACATATGCTCTTACAACATAATAACTCATTATTAATCATGTTGTCATCCTCAAACTCAAACTATGCACCTTTAAAGTGTAACATCATAACTCATCATATAACCTCAACATCATGCTCTTCAAAATTTAACGTCAAATAAACTTTGAAATTTTACATACCTCGTTGAGCCTGGTGTGATGGTGCGCTGAGCTCACGGTTGTTAATAACTATTAGTCTAGCGACTCATTCTAGACTAAACTCAAGACTTCTAATTCAGAGCTTTCCTTCGCTCTGATACCACTTTGTCACAGCCCGCCCTAACTAAGGATAGTTAAGCCGAGTGATCTACGACTAGGGATGGGGTTAAAGAAGAAGGGGAAGAAAAGGGGCGTCATTTATAGCCGTAAAACTTACTCATCTTAATAAAACTCGTCATTTTTATTCATGAATACTCAATTGAAAATAGTCTATGAAAGACAGCATAAAACTTAATTAATATCATTAATCAAGTTATACATCATATGAAACCATTCTCTTAAGACTCAAAGTATGACATAACATACTATAACATCAACAACATCTTGCAGCGGAAAGTAGCTAGACATATGTATGAAGACATATTCTAGACAGGTTAACTATTTATTAACAACCCTGGAGACTCCGCTCATTGCAGCACCATCATCACATCAGCTCAACCTGCACATTTAGAAAACATATGCAGGGCTGAGTACAAAAGCACTCAGTGGGCACGTATGCCTAGGTATAAAAATACATGCTTCAAAACTGTAAATTGTCATGCCATCATAAACAGTACAGCAAGGGAGTTTTTCGCTAAAAAGGCCCAAGCTTACTAAGTTCATTTGTGATTCTTAAAGTTCGTCTGCAGACTAAGTTCTCTTGTAATCTATCATATCTGGAACTGTGTGCCGGAGAGGTGGCCACCTCTCACGGTCACTTGACCGGCCAACCCGCTAGATGACTCACGGTCACTGGTGTACACTAGCCCTGGCAGGATAGCTATCAACTGCTCAGGACCCGAATTCGATTGCATCATTGGCAAAGCCAAAGCAGATAGATATCATACTAAAATTTAAACATTTTATGGCAAGACAATACTTGAAATAACTTTAACTCAAATATTTTGTAACGAAATAACTTGCTCAAATGTAACATTAAACTCATTTGATAGATATATAAAACTGAAATTAATAGTTAAATCATCTCATGCATTCATTCGTATAAGAGGCCTACGACACGCAGGGGGTCTCTATATACGTATAGTAAAAGTAATGCCCACCTGATTGCAGTGTTTTGCTACTTAAGACAACGATTCTCTTTCCTTAGCGCGATAGGTTACTCAGACGCTTTTGTTTATTTGAACCTTTGATAACACGAAAACATGTGTTCGAGTGAATAATAGAAAAGATAACAACAAATGCAGTGAATCACTTATTCACTCATTTCTCTAACTACCCATATTTCCTTAAACGACTATATCTAACTCATATACAATCGTTCTTCCTTTATCAAAATACTTCATGTACCTTTGAGGATGTAGGAAATTCCATTTTATTCATTTATTTATCTATTATAAATAAAGAATAATTCTATAAACATAAAACGTTTTCCTTTTCCCCATTTAATAATGCCAATCTCCAATATATATACATACACATCAATAGCTCCTTTATAAACTAAAAGTGATATTTTATCAACAATAAAACTTTAAAATCCTTAATAGGAATTGTTTTGAATCATTTCCATCTCAACAAAACTGTATAGATTCAACTTCAACTAATAAACTGCTTTTACTCCGAACTCGTATGGAGTCGAATTTTATTTCAATAGAAACCTCTTTGAGTCTAGTTTAATTGAAAAAAAAGTGTGTTGAAAAACTCCAAGTAGTTTAAGAGATATAGCGATTTTCCCATCGCCTACCAGATTCGGCAGTTTCTGCCAACTGAAAGTCCAGATCTTTGAAAAATAGCAAACGTTTCCGGAATGACCCCAAATTTTATATGCAGATAGATAACGCATATAAATTTATACCATAAAAATTTGAGAGCTAAATATCAACATATGGTTACTGAAATAGTTAACTTAATCATCTGCCTCACGACAGTTTCAACAGATACGGGCAGTAGACTTCTCAAATTTTAAAAGGGTAGTAAACGAAGTTCAAATAACATGAAACTTTGTACAAATATTCACCACACTCCCATCTATACCCCAGAAATTTCACATAATATAATAGAAACGGGAATACCTTGAATAGGTGTATGGTATTAGTCTCTGCAGATTTTATATATGGCATAGATTAGAAGCCAATTGTGAAGAAGAATTGAATGAGATGAATAATCTTCACTCTATTACTTTATAAAACTTGCTGCAGAGGTGGGAATGGGTGAGTTGAGATAGTGGAATAGGTTTTAAAGAAGCAAAATTCTATTTGGAGATTGACTTTAGAGGTGAAGAAAATTGTGAAGTAGTAGGTGAAGAAAATTGTGAACGTATTGGTGAAGAAAATTGTGAACGTATTGGTGAAGAAAATTGTGAAGTAGTAGGTGAAGAAAATTGTGAACGTATTGGTGATTGGTTTAATAGAAGAATGAGAGGGATGTGGATGAATGAGAACCATATGTGCTTAATCTCATATAAACACATTAAGATATATAAGCCTAATTCTCATTGAAGCATAAAATTCACTTGAGCTTGCCTCTAACATAAATTAAATTACTCATGGGCTTAAGTAAACAATCGATAAAAGATTCATATTTAACACTTCAGTGTTAAATTCTCCACAATAAATTAATGGACTCAAAATATATTTTGAGTGCATCATCTATTGAAAATAAAAAAAATAAATCATCACATATATAAATTATCAAATTCATATAAGTTCGTATTTTATTAATGGATGCTGATCCCTAATTACCATAATCAATCCTTAAATCAGTAATTTAAAAGTATATAATCCTTAATAAAAAGTCGGGTCATTACAATTATATAGTATTATACATCATAATAAATATTTTCATACACAAACATAAATAAAAAGTTGTAATTTTTAATGAAGAGACAAAAAATAAAATATTTTATACTTTTCATAACTTATTCATTTTAAATTCGTTTTTGATTATTTTTATATTATATTGAATTTAAGATACATATGATTATTTTTTCACGAATCAAATTTGATGACGTTTAGAAAATAAATAAAATATAATAACATAAAAAGCAAAAAAAAAAAAAAAAGAAGTGAAAAAATTGGTGGAAGAAGAGAGGGAAAACATGGAGGGGAAAAACTCCTCTTTTATGTACTATATAGATTGTCAATTCCCAATCTAATATTAAATTTAATTAAGACATAATAATAACAAATATGTTAATATAAAGAAATATAAAAATTCATACAAAAATTTAATAAATCTAAATCATATTTGAAATTAATTTTTTAAGATTTAATTAATTAATTATCTATATATTTATATTAATATAAATTTCAACCTTTAAAATTTATTTTTAAGCTAAAGAGTTCTAAAATGAACAAATATAAGTCTAATCTTTTTAGTTACATTAAATTGTTATAGCAAAAAAAAAAGAAATATAAAATATAAAAAATGATGTCTAACAAAAATATAAAAAATAAAATAAAATAAATATTAAAAAATGAATGAAATAGAAAAAAAAAATGAACGTGTTATTCAAAGAAAGGAGGTAGGAGAGAGGAGAGGATAGATGAAAGATGAGAGAGAAAAAAACAGTGACTTTAAATGATAATAATTTATTTATTTTGAATTTATTTTTTATAATTTTTACATCAAATTAAAGATCTTATCATTATCTTTAATTTAACATCCATTTAAAATATTTTTTTATAAGTAAAAGTTGATTAATTTTTAAAAAGAATCAAAACAAAAAATGCAAAATAAAGAGAGAAATTTTTGTAGAAAAAATTCGTGCATGTCTTATATATATAGATTAAATAGTGGGATAGATTGTGGGAGAGAGAATATAGTTTTTTTATAGGAGAGAGAAAAATTGGTGGTAAAATTTTACGGTTAAACTGATCTTTTATATTATATATAGATTAAATTAATTTGAAATTATTTTTTGTGGCTAATTCAAGTTTCACTCGCTAGTCTATATTTAGACACGTCAACAAATATCGAGCAACATTTTTTCAGCCTATAATTTAAATAGACAATAGTATTCTATTTCCATTAACTATTCATATATTGTTATATTAATATATAAATAATAGTAAGATTTGATGAAATAAAAACTCATTTTCAAACATAAATTAGGAACTATTTTATGTTTTGAGTAGTGATAAATTGTCAATCGACTTTTAATCACAAATTAAAGGCTTAATTATGATAATTAGAATTCTGCATCCCTTAAATAAATACAGAGTCATTAAAATCTAATGATTTATTACTTTTATAAATGAATTATGCGCTCAAGATAGTATATATTTTAAGTACTTTAGTGCTACAAGGGAATTTATGTTGAAGTGTTTAATTGATTTTTCTTGTTAATGAAGTGGGCCTATAAATGGGAAGGCCCATAAAGAAAATGGGCTGATATGTGTTGATGCTAGACTGATTCTATTTAATAAGTATATTATCTTAGAGTATACATATTTGTATTTCTTTTTATCAGAAAAATAAAT
Source organism: Salvia miltiorrhiza (assembly GCF_028751815.1). Classification (NCBI taxonomy): domain Eukaryota; kingdom Viridiplantae; phylum Streptophyta; class Magnoliopsida; order Lamiales; family Lamiaceae; genus Salvia; species Salvia miltiorrhiza. The sequence continues at coordinate 24,484,354 of NC_080394.1, read as the reverse complement.
ATATTAAGAACACAATTAGAGTACAAGGGGTACTCCGTCCCTTGCAAAAGGTCAGTGCCAAAAACACCTACATAACAGCACACAAAAATCACTAAAATTACAACTCCAAACACGATCTCAGATCAGACATCCAACGAGCAATAGAAGCATCAAACAAGTTCCGATCCTTTTCACTCATGATAATATTATCATTAATTTGAGTGAAAATGAGGGAAGGGGTTGTCCGAATTCTTTTCCATCATGTCCGAAAAAAAAAATGATTTATCCCTAAGTGTTAATAGTGGTTAATAATAGTTATGTGAACTCAATTCATCCTTATCTAACTTTCCTTTCTTTGAAACCCCTACTCCACTTCAACCATTTATCAAATTGTTTCTGGTCAAGCTTCAAAGTAAGGAAACATTCTCCTATCCCTTTCATGTTTTGTTTGCAGAACTGTAGTGACCCGAAAATCTTTTAACTACAAAATTTATATTCTTTAATTATTTTATTTAATTAAAGTTTAAGTCTTATGAATCGCACTTAGATATTGCATGGGCATATATAAGCATTTAATTCTAGGAAATTCAAAGTATTATTTATTTTGTTTATTATTATTATGATTTTTTTTATTGTTTTCATTAAGGAGTTCATATATGTTAATAAAATACTACCTATTAAAGCCCAAACAATTATACTTTTAAGGAAGTTCAATTCTTTTAATTTTTGAAGTTCATTGCTTGAGCCCAAATAAAATAAGTGATATCACCAAAATATTCTTTATCGCCAATTGCTTTTACTCAACATCATGATTGATGAAGATTGAGTACCCTAATTCATCTTGCCATTCGGAAAGATTGTCTTGATTAAGTATTTTTCCAAAAATAAACTTAAGATTATGGAATAAATAGAGGTTTTTTGACCTTATTTGATCTTTCTTACACTCAAAACCAATCATTACCGAGCCAGCGAGCCATTTAGGTGAGGTAATACTTATTCTTTCTTTGTACAGCTTCTATAGAGAAACGACTTTATTATTTATTTCTCCATAGCCACCGATTCATTTACCTGTAATTTTCTGTCCTCTTCTATTCTCTCTCTTTCTTCTCGTTGAAGAAGATAACCAAAAGCTAGGTGTTCTAACAGTTGTCCATACCGTTTAAAAATTTTAGACATAAGCTTGACTTACGGTGTATATATATATATATATATATATATATATATATATATATAGGGGGCGGTTATTCAATAAACCACCCTTATTTTAAGAATTACGAACCAGCAAAAATGCATGAATTTTATGTATAACACGCATGAATAAACTGTATAAAGGCATGAATTGCGAAAAATAATTTTTTGCTACCTTTGGGATTCGAACTCAGGACCATGAATTTATCCAACAAGGTGATGAATCAACCGTAGATCTTGATGATCTAAGGGCTGAAAATGGTTCCTAATTTATATTTTAAGAAGCGTTCTTATTTTAGCCTTCCCCTATATATATATATATATATATATATATATATATATATATATATATATATATATAGGGGCGCGCTCCAGTGAGACCCCCTATTTTTCGTGTAACATGAGTACAATGAATAAGACATATAATACTAATGAACAAAACGTATATCTAATGAACAAGATGTATATACTGATGAAAAATAAAATTTAAAAAATTCGTAATGAATAAGACATATATACTAATGAACAGGGCCGTATATACTGATGAACAACGCAGTATATACTGATGAATAACAAAATTTAAAATATTCTGCTCCCTCCAGGATTCGAACCCTGCGAAAAAAAATCACCCTCCAGATACAATATCAGCCATAGGATTGATAAAATAAACGCATCAGATCGTGCCTTAGATCTCACTAAAATTAGGGGTTCTCATTGGAGCGGCCCCCTATATATATATATATATATATATATATATATATATATATATATATAGGGGAGCGTTCTAATAAAACCCCCTATTTTTAGTGAAATCTTAGACACGATCTCGTGCGTTTATTTTTATCAATCTTATGGCTGATATTGCACCTAGAGGGCAAATTTTTTTCTCAGGGTTCGAATCCTGGAGTGAGCGAAATATTTTAAATTTCGTTATTCATCAATATTTACTACATTGTTCATCAGTATATACTACCTTTATTCATCAGTATATATGTCTTATTCATTACCAATTTTTTAAATTTCGTTATTCATCAGTATATACAGCCTTTTTCATCAGTATATATGTCTTATTCATTGAAAAATAATGGTTTCATTGGAACGCGACCCTATATATATATATATATCTATATATATATATATAGGGTTAGTGATAATGTATCTTATCAACACTTAATTCTAAGTTGCGAGTTTTACCTAGTGTTTGAGCGTAAAAGTTGAGAAAAAGTTGAATTGCCGAGAAAGAATAGAATTGTTGTTGTATTGAATGAAGAGCACGTAATTTACACAAGGGGAATGCATGAGGTATTTATAGAGTACAATAGAAGGGTAAAATGGTAATTTCATCTCTGAAAACATGCTCCCCGCGTGGTCAAGGGCATAGTAGTAATTTCGCCTGCAGACGAGTGATTCCTCTGCTCTGGCGCTTCTCGGGTAAAACGGTCGCTCATACCGCTGCCTATCTTGCGTGATAGGTCATTCCTCTGTCTTTGGTGATTCCTCTGACTGAGCCCATTCCTCTGGCGGAATCCATCCCTCTGGCGAAGTCCATTCCTCTGACCCTAGTGATTCCTCTGTCCGAGTTCATTCATCTGCTCTGCATATATTACTCCTCATCAGTTAGGATCCTGTGAGAATTTATCTTTTTGTGAGAACGAAAAATCATGAACAAATACATAAGATACATGAACAACGATGTTCATGACGAACCATGAACAAATGCACATGAACAATGATGTTCATGTCTTACTGTTTAACAAATCTTTGGATCTGTCCAAATCAACAGCTGTGATTAGTTCTTAGGTGTCACAAAAATATGACATTCTCACAGGAACCTCTCCTTATATATATAGGAAAGAGATCATGTAGGGGGGGTGGAGAAATACACCTATAGGCTATTTTTCCAAGATCTCAATTCAGAGATCAAAAACGAAACTACAAACACAAACTCAGACACCTGTTTACTGTTGAAAAGAGTTTTGACCAAAACAGGGTTGACGACTGATACTGAAAGACTCTTCAGTAAGGAGTTATCAGTTAAGTCACAAGAACTTAACTGATGCACGTAAGGCTTCAGTCAAGTTTGATAAACAGAGATGTTATAAATCTCACTGACTATCAAAGGACAGATCAGTCAGACTGATAACATTCGCAGCAGAAAACTTTCAGTTTCGCAATAGCCTTTTGGGTTGAGCATGTTGTTAGTCTTAAGTTTCTCTTTGCAATTAATCAGTTTTCAGTTGAAGAGGGGAAGAGCACAAGTAAGAAGTTAAATACTAAAAGCTGTAAATAACACAGAAATTTTTGCGTGGTTCGGAAAATACTTCCTACATCCACGGTCGGTTGATCAGACCAACAACTTCACTATGCAAGTGCTTACGGGTGCACTGCAAACCGATGCTCGTGCTTACGGGTGCACAGCAAACCGAAACAACTGAAGATCCAATCTTCAGTACCAACACACCTTGTTGGATTTCTCACTCCTAGCACGAACTGGCACTATGATCTCACGGAGATAGAATACCTTCCTGAACTCCTTTGCAACTCAAACACTTGATTCTATTGGTCGAAGGGAGGTTTGAAATCTTGCCAACTAAACTTCAAAGAACAAGTTATTTGGAGTTAGTTTGACCTAGGCTTTGGATAAACAAGGTTTGCCTAAGGTCTAACAGAATTTATGTAATCAACAGTGACTGATTTTTGACTTTGGGATTCTCTTCTTCGATTCAAGCTTTGGGAATTTGAGCTTTGGCTGAGAAGTAATTTTGGCAGAGCTTCATCTTATGTTTTTGAATCGGTGAAAATTGAAGTGATCCTCGAGCGCTATTTATAGGAGAAGTCTTGAATAGATCCGTTGGCGGAGAAGGTCTTCAAGATTTATTCCGTTAGAGTGTAATTTGAACTTGGGCTGAGGCTTCAATCTTCGAGGTTCCTTGTTTGGTGAGAATGGCTATATTGAAGAGCAGGAGATGCGACGTCTCTAAAAAAGTAGTCACCAAATAGGAATGACCTCTGCAGAGAATGGACGATCCTGAGATCTCTGCATCCAATGCGGCTGTACTTCTGGAGTACGTGGCTTCCCTTGAACGTTGGAGGTTCAGTCCGAGGAAGAATGTTTAACTGATACTTGACTTTAGTATCAGTCCGTTGATTTCACGTGGCTCGCATTAAGTAATCAGTTCAAGACTGATTCTTCGACTGCTGCTTCAGTCGGCAACTTCAGTCTTCAGTCTTTAGTCCTTCGTTCTTCAGTCTTCAATCTTCAGGGCAGCAACTAAACTAGATAAAGAACTCTAACACTTGAGTTCGAGCAGTTCTAGTCTATTATAAATGAAACCTATGGATTTTGGTATCATCAAAACAAGGATTAGGATATTCCATTAAGTTCCAACACTAGTATCAATTATGAACCACATATTTATCAATGTGGTGCATCAAGATTGTAACACGTGGCAAGGAGGTTCCAAAGTCTTTCAAGGCAAAATCCATGCACGTGTAAAATCGAAATAAAATTTTTGAATATTTTAAAAAAAATTGTTGATTTTTTTTAGATTTTTTGATCGTGATATGTTTTTTATGCATAAATTTTCAAACAAAAATGTATAACATTGCATACAAAATGCATAATATTCTACACAAAAATGCATTGCATTTTCACCGATCTGGTATTTCTCGTCACCCACACCTAGAGATGCCTAAAAAAATTGAAACCAGGAACCAAACCGTGGTCAACGGTTTCAGAACCGGAACCGTGGTCAACGGTTCCGAATCGAAACCGGAACCATGGCTCCACGGTTCAGTTCCGGTTCCAATTTTCCGAACTGGCGGTTCACTGTTCCGAACCGTGGAACCATCAATTTTTTTTATTTTTATATTTTTTTAAAATTTATACTATATTTTGAAGTGTTGTATGGAATATAAATAATGTTGAACCATTTATTTAGGTTATAAATGGTTGACATTTAGTGAGAATTAGATGTGAGGATGAGAAATGAGGATTAACCATTTTATTTAGGTTGTGAATGATTGAAGTTTAGTAAAAATTCGATGTGGGAATCATGTGCATTGAAAAATCATAAGTTCATGTACTTCTTTTATATCTTTTACTTTTATTAATCTCAAATTCTTATTCCCACATCGAATTTATAGTAAACTCCAACCCTTTACCATCAAAATAAAATGGTCAATTCTCATTCCCACATCTAATTCATACTAAATCTCAATCATTTACAACCTAAATAAATAGTTTAACATTGTATACATTTTATAAACTTCAAATCAACACTTTAAAACATAAAATTAAAAATTAAAAAAAAAACGATTCCATATTTTGGAACCGTGAACCGCTGGTTTGGAACCGGAACCGAAATCGCCGGTTCATGGTTCGGTTCCGGTTCCAAATTTTGGAACCGTGGAACCGTTGGTTCAGTTTCGGTGTGAACCGGAATCGGAACCGTGGCCACCTCTACTCACACCCGCACCCTCCCACCAAAACCCTCGGTCAATTTTTTTTAAACGTTTTAATATATAAACACAAAAATGCGCACACAGAAATTTCGATGAGGGGTGAGGGCAGGCAGGTGGTTGGGTGGCAAGAAATACATGGTCGGTTGCAAAATGCAATGTATTTTTGTATACAATGCAATGTATTTTTCACGTACAATGTTATGCATTTTTCTGTTTATACATTATATGATTTTTGTATACAAAATTATGTAAAAAATAAAATAAAATAAGAAAGTTAAAAAAAATTGACGGGTGAATGGGGGCGGGGTGGAGGGGTAGATGGGTCAGCGGCCAAAAAACCTGATCGGTCGAAAAATGCATTGCAATGCATTTTTCGTACAATTTAATGTATCTTTGTGTGTAATTTTATGCATTTTTATGTGAAAACTTATGCATCAAAAACATGTCAGCTTCAAAAAATATAAAAAAAAATATGAAAAAGAATATTTTCAATTTTTTTTAATATTCAAAAATTTTATTACGATTTTACCCCTACACGAATTTGCCTTGAAAGTCTTTGGAAACTCCTTTCCACGTGTTGCGTTCTTAGATTTGTGTTTTTTTTGTTCTTTTAAAAAGATGATCAATAATGATTCCTCATTTCTCCCTTGGTGACTTGAACCGCCGACTTATTAGTTGGAGTAAAAGTGTTTTTCTTTTAGAAGTTGTGCATTCATTGTTTAAACAAGGTTGATATTAATTATTAATTTCATAATTACAGGATCGACTTAACTATTTAATTTTGGGTTTCATTTCAAGTCAAGCAGTTAAGGTGGGGTTAATTATTTAAGTCATTTATCCTTATTATATGTTTTACTCAATTATTTATGTGAGATGCAGATGATGAGAATAAGCTCATGATCTACAAGATATGTGATTTTGTAATACCCCGTTCCTTTTTGCTAAGTTTAGAATATTTTTTCGAATTTAGAAGTAAGATGATTCACGCCGGATATAAAGAAAATGAATTTATTTTTAATTCCAACAAAAATGATTTACAAAAACATTTGTAAATTTAGTTATTGAATTTATATGCATTGCATATTTATTTAATTTAGTATTTAAGTATTTTCACGAGCTATTTATTTAACGAACCCTGAAGTATTTATTACAGTCCCGATATTTTATCTATGTTCCTAATAACCACCTTATATCATGATTATTTATAGCATACATGTATTTATGCAGACTAATAAAATCCTCCCATATCTCATCCTCAATCCACTACTCATCAATGGTGCTACACTACTCACCAATTCACTACTTCCACCACCAACGTTAACATCACTACCCACTCACACTTTCCACTCTCCCCACTCACACTTCACACCATACTTTGCCCCCCACCAAAATAAACTTTAGCCATAATACTCATTCCCTTCCACTCACCATTTCTCCTACATACCAAGGAACTAAGTGCAGAGCTACACCCACACAAGTTCAGCTATACCACACGGACATCCCTATCACTTCACTCATTCTGAAAATTTTCATTTGCTCACCAAGATCATTTCGACAGAATCCAGCACACAACAAACAAACAGGATCAACACTCACTGAAATTTCTCACAAGGTAGCCATTTGATTTCTTTTACCTCTGCTCATAAATCGAACTTCAAGCTGCAAGCTTGTTCAAAGCTATATACAATTTGATATATACCCAGCAACGCATTTCATTAAAATGACATTCATAATTATAAGCATACAATCTGTATATATATATATATATATATTCATACATCAGAGCACGATTTATAAAAGAAGAAGTAGAGGAGGACGACTTTTTGAAGCTTGGTTTCTCCATGTCTCAGTTCTTGCTTCTAGCTTGTTGAGTGAGTGTTGTGTTTCTTGCTGAGTCAAGTCAAGGAGAGGGTTGTGTTGAGCGAGAGTTGAAGGCGGTGTCACCCGATCTACGGGCGACGGCAGCCGGAGACAGGAGAGAGAGAGAGGCGGAGGCAGCCTTGGAGGCTGTTTTCTGCCGGTTTCAGTAAGGTACGGTTGGCGGCAACTTCATTTCTGTTCGCCGGACTGAGTTTGGAAAGGGAATGAGAGAGAGTGGTGTGTCGTGGAGGTGGAGAGCTCAGCGGTGGTTGGTGGCGGCAGCTCGTCGCTGCTGCGCCTCCGGTGAGCGTCCGCGGCGAGAGAGCAGTCGAGGGTGAGAGAGCAGTCGAGGGAGAGAGAACAGTCGAGGGAGGTGAGGAAGGAAGAGTGAAGGATGAAGAGGGAGGCTGGGCGGCAGTCCGCTTCTCCTGCTGCTGCCCGACCGAAGATGGAGAGGGGAGTCAGGGGACGGCGGTCGGGTGGTGGAGGCGGCGCTGCTACCGCCGCCGGAAAAGAGCAAGAGACGAGGGCGAGAGAAGGGAGAACCGAAGAGTTAGTTACTGTGGCCGCTTGCTCCGATGAGTTCCGGCAGCGGCGGATTTAGATGATGGACGAGCGAATTTCATGGGTGTGTGTGTGTGAGAAAGCCGAGGATGGCGCGGCTTCTCGCCGCTGCTCCTCCGGCGAGCGTCCGCGGCGGACAAGATCGTCCGAGAGAGAGAGAGAGAATAGAGAGGGAGAGAGTGAATTGGGATGGGGGCGCAGCGTGAAGTTTAGGAAGGTGGAGAAATGGGATGTTGGGCTAGGGTGAGGGTTGGGCTTTGGGGTTGGGCTTGGTTGGGGAGTGGGCTTGACAGTTGGGCCGGGGTTTAATTAGTGTTGGGCTGGATTTTTAATTAATAGTGGGCCGATTTTAATTAGAGTGGACTCGAGTTGTGGGCCGATTTTAATTAGAGTGGGCTCGAGTCATGGGCCGATTTTTATGAGTATTTGGGCCGAGATTTTATTTATTTTTGTTTCAGTTGGGTTATTAACTAATAAATTTGTTGGGCCTTATTTTATTTAAGGATTTTGAATTGCCTTCAATTAATTAAATTGGGCTTTCTTATTTTTAATTAATTGAACTATTATTAGTTTGATTAATTTATTTAAAGGATAATTTTCATAATAATATTATATTATTATTATTATGTGCATATTTTAAGTAATTACTTATTATATGTTAAGCATGACATGATTTGCATTATATTTTGCAATAAGAATATTTATGATTTAATTGGTTTTATTATAATTCCAATTATTAAAGAAAGATGAGTAAGAATATTGTTGGTGTTCTTAACTCAAAGAGAAATGTTTTCAATTATTTATTCATTAAATTTTGAAAACCCGGCTAAGTGAATCATAGAATATTAAGCACTTCACCATGACTTAAGATTAGAATTCAAGGAGACCTATTAAGAATAGATTTCTTGTAGGCTTTGAGCATCAGGAGGACTAGCACTGCTATTCCGATTCAGAGATAAGGTTAAACGACAGGCTTTGCCTATACAGGTGGGCTTATTTTTCAAATGTATGATTTAGCTATTGAGCTTAAATATTCGTGTAATATAAACTGTTTATCCAATAAAATATTTTTGTGCACTCTACCATGTTTAAGGCTCGTACAGTTAATCAAATGAGGTTCTCTTATGACCTAACACGTTGTTTGAGAATTTTGTACACTTGTTAGCTGACTCGGTGGGTTGATCTCCATCGGGCACTAACCAGAGGCGTTATAAGGGTGCTCGACTGGATGTGTTCCGGAGCATAGTTATGATAGGCCTGTCTGGATTAATTTCCGAGGTTTATTTTACTTGACTGGGTTACGCCCTCAGTTCAAGTCAGCGGGAGACAGAGATCCGTCGGTGGCTAGAGGTCCGGGATCACAGCGAGTAACAGAATGGAGTGTGCAAACGCGCGCAAAATAATTAAGTATATATATATGAAAATGTTTTAACATGCATAGAAGTTATTTCTCTTTAAAACCTTCTATGTCATGTCAGTAAGATTGGATAAACTGTTCTTCAGATTATGAAATGCTTTAAAAGTTGCAGCCCACTAAGTACATTAGTACTTAGCCCAAAATTTCTTTCAAATGTTTTCAGGTTAATGGCTGGTGATGACGGGGCAGAGCTGAGGCTAGGGTTCAACTCCGTATTTTGTCTTCCGCTATTGCACTAGCATTTATTTGTCTTTTGTTTCTCCAACTTAAGACTTTTATGTTAAATTCTGAATTATGTTTTTATCGAGCTTAAACTCTCAACTTCTAGCTCTATGTTATTTAACGTTGGTTATCGGAAGCATGAAACCGAACTTGTGATCCTAAGGCTTTGAATGTTGTTGATTGATTAGTATCACTTGATTTCTATCTTCTTCATTCAAAGGGCATTGCCCAACATTTTATTCTATTATCTGAATTTCACAAGGTTCTTCCCTTGTTCATTTATATGATTTTAGTCGTACCCCAGTTATAGTTTATTCCTTCAAGAATTGGGGTGTGACAGAATGGTATCAGAGCATGAGTTTTCTTTCATGTTTCTGATAACCATAAGTTTTTAAATGTCGAGTCTAGAATAGTACCTCTAGACTTCTAAGAAAGTTGTTGAACCTCAGCTCGCCGTCACACTGCCGCAGGAAAAAGGTACGATTTAAAATTTTCAAAGTTATTAAATGTTTTAGAGTTTTCAAGAAGTGCGCGCTTCAGTAAATGATGCTATGTGAATTGCTTAACGCTTTCCATATGCTATAAGTTATGAATTGCTAATTGCTTTCATATTGTTATTTTGAGTCTCCGACTCATATAACCAGCTAAGTATCGTGTTTGGGACAACCCGAGCCCTTAACGATAAGATAAGTCAGTATCGTGTTTCGGACAACCCGAGCCCTTAACGATAAAATGAAGTAAAGTCGTGTTTAGGACTATCGAGCTTTTCACGAATACCAGATGTATGGTCGAGTTAGATTCTTTGAATCTTTCCGGCAATACAAAAGTTTCATGTGACATTAAATGTCCACATGTTTCAGGTTTCAAAGAGAATGAACGAATAAGAAAGTTATGTTATTGTTTTAGGTTCACTGCCTATACGATCAGAATAATAAGAACTCTTACAACTGTTTGAGTACCACCCAAGAATGTCTTGGGAATGTTAGTCGTGATAGCCCCGCTTGATCGATTTAAGTAAGGACTGGTAAGATAGAAACGTTTAACATAGATATGTTATAACGTAGAAGCAATGAGATAAGATTAAGGATTCACTTGAGTATTCCACCCAGATAGATCAGTTTCCCCATAGAGTTAGCCTTACATAGGGTTACACTATAGAAGTAATATACCTTAAGTATATCTATGTATGTATATATGTATGCATGCATGCAGAATAAGTCTCACTTTTGTGTTATTTTCGTTCGTAAATCAGAATGGAAGACGCACCAAGAAGACGCGGTAGGGGACGAGGACGTGGTCGTGGTCGTGGACGCGGCAGGGGATTCATCCCTGAAGAGCCAATCCAACAAGTAGCACCAAATCGTACTGCTGAAGAGAAGTTTCGCAAGGAAAAACCTCCAACATTTGACGGGCTGGGCGATCCAACAGACGCCGAAAAGTGGATTAGGGCCATAGAGCGTATCTTTAACTACATCCGTTGTGAGGACGAAGACAAAGTAACTTGTGCAACCTACCAACTGGTGGATGAAGCCGACTTCTGGTGGGAATCTGTGAGGCGCACAATGACTGAGGAACAGTGGGAAAATTTCACTTGGGAAGATTTCAAGACTGAATTATACGAGAAGTACATACCGGGATGCTATAGACAGAAGAAGCAGAATGAGTTCTGGAATCTGAAGCAGAGGGCTGGGACAGTTACTGAGTACGATAGAGCCTTCAATCAGCTATCAAGATATGCTCCGACGCTGGTGGACACTGATGAGAAACGTGCAGAAAAATTTAGGAATGGACTGCGCCATGAGATATCAATCTCCCTAGCAAGCCAGGGAGGTCTCACCTACGCACAAACTTTGAGCAGGGCTCTTACCATTGAGTCATTGCTACCAAAAGAAAAAGGGAAAGCTCCGGGACAGTCTGGATTTGTACCACCTCAAGATGGTGGTAAAGGAAAAAGAAAGTGGAACGAGGGAACTGGAGGAAACCCTGGAAATGGAAATGGGAAGAAACCATGGGTTGCTAACCAAAATCAGAATCAGCGTCAGAACCAACAGCCGCAAGCAATGGGACGACCACTTTGCCCAAAGTGTCAGCGACCTCATTCAGGGGAATGCCTGAAAGGAATGAATATATGCTATAGATGTGGGGAAACTGGGCACTATGCTTCAGTATGTCCGAAGAAGAACGGAGGAGCACCTCAACAGCAAAACCCCAGAAATCAACAGCGACAAAATCAGGGTCCTGGAGGACAACGGGGACAGCCACAGAATGCTAGGGCCTATGCCCTTAACCAAAAACAAGCAGCGGGAAACCAAGGAAACTTGGCAGGTATGATTAATGTTTTCGACGTGCCGATTATAGCTTTGTTTGATACGGGAGCGTCCCACTCTTTCATTTCACATGCTGCTTGTAAGATATTAGAATTGACTCCACAATTGGCTGAGACAACTTTAGAAGTTAGCACCCCTGGTGGTGGAAGATTGGCTGCTAAGGACATTATCTCGAACTTAGAACTGAACATAGGTGCTGAAATGTTTAAGGCAGATTTGTATGTCATCACTATGATAGAGTTTGACATAATCCTAGGGATGGACTGGCTTACTCAAGTCGGTGCCACGATACTGTGTAGCGAGAGAAAGATCTCTTTCCAATCCGCTGGAAAGGAGAAGGCAAGTTTTCATGGCATAAGAATGGGAGGAAGAGTACCAGTGATTTCGGCGATGAAGGCCACAAAGATAATGAGAACGGGAGAATGTCAGGCTTTTCTGGTCAGTTTGACAGGAGAACATGAAGTAAAGAAAACGATCGAAGAAGTTCCAGTGGTGCGAGAATTCAAAGATGTTTTTCCCGAAGAATTGCCCGGTATGCCACCGAACAGACAACTAGAATTCACGATTGATCTAGAACCCGGGGCAGCACCAGTGTCAAAGGCACCATACAGAATGGCCCCGCCAGAGTTACAAGAATTGAAAGTACAACTACAAGAACTGTTGGATCTAGGTTTCATACAGCCTAGCGTGTCACCGTGGGGAGCACCAGTTTTATTCGTCAAGAAGAAAGATGGTTCACTAAGGATGTGTATCGATTATAGAGAATTAAACAAGCTCACGATAAAGAATAGATATCCTCTTCCAAGGATAGACGACTTGTTTGACCAGTTGAAAGGAGCCGGTGTGTTTTCCAAGATTGATCTAAGATCTGGTTACCATCAACTCAAGATGAAAAGAGAAGACATTCCAAAGACAGCATTTCGAACGCGTTACGGACATTACGAGTTCACAGTGATGCCCTTTGGATTAACGAATGCCCCAGCCGTTTTCATGGATTTGATGAACCGAGTGTTCCATCAATATCTCGATAGTTTTGTCTTAGTGTTTATTGACGACATCCTCATCTACTCTAAGACTGAAGAACAACACGAGGAGCACTTGCGTATCGTACTCGAAACCCTGCGTAATGAGAAATTGTTTGCTAAATTCAGCAAATGCGAGTTTTGGTTGAGAGAAGTGATGTTTCTCGGTCACATCGTGTCGACTGAAGGAATCAAAGTAGACCCCGCCAAGGTCGAAGCAGTCAAGGAATGGAAGACACCATCAAATGTCAATGAGATCAGGAGTTTCCTCGGTCTAGCAGGTTACTACAGAAGATTCATCGAAGGATTCTCGAAATTAGCTAGGCCAATGACTCAGCTTTTGAAAAAGGGGACTAAATACGTTTGGTCTGAAGCGTGCGAACAAAGTTTTAAGGAGCTGAAGACTAGGCTGACTACTGCACCAGTGTTAGCAATACCAGAAGAGAATGAAGAATTCGTGGTGTATACTGATGCCTCGAAACTAGGATTGGGTTGCGTGTTGATGCAAAATCAGAAAGTGATAGCATACGCGTCTCGTCAATTGAAGCCCCATGAGCTGAAGTACCCGACTCATGATTTAGAACTAGCAGCCGTCGTGCACGCGCTGAAGATTTGGAGACACTATCTCTACGGAGTTAAGTGTGAGATCTTTACAGATCATAAGAGTTTGAAATACTTCTTCGAGCAAAAGGATTTAAACATGAGACAACGAAGATGGCTCGAATTAGTAAAGGATTATGATTGCACCATCAGTTATCATCCAGGAAAAGCGAATGTAGTAGCTGATGCCCTGAGTCGAAAGACGAAGGCTAAGTTAGGGTATTTCATCACCCAGCAGAAGGAACTGATTCGTGACTTCGCCTCACTCAGTTTGGAAATTGTTCATCCTCCAGACACAGTATCGGGTTGTGTTGCTGCATTGATAGCTAAACCTGATTTGAGAGAAAGAATTGTGCAAGCACAAAGAGAAGATTGGTTCTTGGAGAAGATGCGTCTCGCTGCAAGAACAAATGAAACGAAAGGATTCACTGAAGCAAATGATAATGCACTTATGGTTGGTGAAAGATTGTGTGTGCCACACAAAGAAGAATTAAAGAACGAGATTATGACCGAGGCTCATGATACTCCTTACACTGCACATCCAGGCAGCACAAAGATGTATCAGGATTTGAAGAAAATTTTCTGGTGGAAAGGAATGAAAAGAGATGTAGCGTTGTTTGTAGAGCGATGTCTCGCTTGTCAACAAGTGAAGGCCGTGCATCAGAGGCCGTATGGAATGCTGCAACCACTACCTATCCCTGAGTGGAAGTGGGAGCACATTAACATGGACTTCGTAGTGAGCCTACCGAGGTCGGCACGTGGAAACACTGCTATTTGGGTCATAGTGGACCGATTATCAAAGTCAGCGCACTTTCTGCCAATTCAAATGACTTTTGGATTGGAGAAACTTGCAAAGTTATATGTCAAAGAGATAGTACGCCTCCACGGTGTACCTGTATCTATCACATCAGATCGTGACACCAGATTCACATCGCGTTTCTGGAAAAGTTTACAAGAAGCAATGGGCACTCAGCTGAATTTCAGCACAGCATACCACCCTCAGACTGACGGGCAGTCAGAAAGAACGATTCAGATTCTAGAAGATATGCTGCGAACGATTGTCGCAGACAAAGGTGGAAGTTGGGAGGATTTGTTACCTCTTGTAGAATTTGCTTATAACAACAGTTATCAAGCAACAATTGGAATGGCTCCATATGAGGCTTTGTATGGCCGAAAATGTCGATCGCCACTTTATTGGGATGAAGTGGGCGAGAGAAAGTTGTTAGGTCCTGAACTGGTCCAACAGATGGTTGAGAAGGTCGACCACATCAAGCAAAGAATCAAAGAAGCTCAAGATAGACAAAATTCTTACGCCGATAAACGCCGATCGGAGTTAGAATTCAATGTTGGGGATCGAGTTTTCCTCAAAGTTTCTCCCTCAAAGGGAGTTATACGTTTCGGAAAGAGGGGCAAGTTACGACCCCGTTTTATAGGACCTTTTGAGATCCTAGATAAGATAGGCCCTGTAGCCTATAGGTTGGCATTGCCACCCAGTATTGGAGACGTACACAATGTGTTTCATGTCTCTCAGTTAAGAAAGTATGTGTTTGATCCAAAACATGTGATTAAGCATGATGAAGTGGTCCTAGCCCAGGACTTAAGTTATGAAGAGAAACCAGTCCAGATACTTGATCGCAAGGTTCAAGTTTTACGTAACAAGAACATCGTTCTTGTTAAAGTGAAGTGGAACCATCACGGGATGGAAGAGGCCACATGGGAACTTGAAGATTCAATGAAAGTCAAGTATCCCCAGTTAGATTATCAAGGTATGTAATTTCGGGGACGAAATTTTTTTTAAGGAGGGAGGAATGTAATACCCCGTTCCTTTTTGCTAAGTTTAGAATATTTTTTCGAATTTAGAAGTAAGATGATTCACGCCGGATATAAAGAAAATGAATTTATTTTTAATTCCAACAAAAATGATTTACAAAAACATTTGTAAATTTAGTTATTGAATTTATATGCATTGCATATTTATTTAATTTAGTATTTAAGTATTTTCACGAGCTATTTATTTAACGAACCCTGAAGTATTTATTACAGTCCCGATATTTTATCTATGTTCCTAATAACCACCTTATATCATGATTATTTATAGCATACATGTATTTATGCAGACTAATAAAATCCTCCCATATCTCATCCTCAATCCACTACTCATCAATGGTGCTACACTACTCACCAATTCACTACTTCCACCACCAACGTTAACATCACTACCCACTCACACTTTCCACTCTCCCCACTCACACTTCACACCATACTTTGCCCCCCACCAAAATAAACTTTAGCCATAATACTCATTCCCTTCCACTCACCATTTCTCCTACATACCAAGGAACTAAGTGCAGAGCTACACCCACACAAGTTCAGCTATACCACACGGACATCCCTATCACTTCACTCATTCTGAAAATTTTCATTTGCTCACCAAGATCATTTCGACAGAATCCAGCACACAACAAACAAACAGGATCAACACTCACTGAAATTTCTCACAAGGTAGCCATTTGATTTCTTTTACCTCTGCTCATAAATCGAACTTCAAGCTGCAAGCTTGTTCAAAGCTATATACAATTTGATATATACCCAGCAACGCATTTCATTAAAATGACATTCATAATTATAAGCATACAATCTGTATATATATATATATATATTCATACATCAGAGCACGATTTATAAAAGAAGAAGTAGAGGAGGACGACTTTTTGAAGCTTGGTTTCTCCATGTCTCAGTTCTTGCTTCTAGCTTGTTGAGTGAGTGTTGTGTTTCTTGCTGAGTCAAGTCAAGGAGAGGGTTGTGTTGAGCGAGAGTTGAAGGCGGTGTCACCCGATCTACGGGCGACGGCAGCCGGAGACAGGAGAGAGAGAGAGGCGGAGGCAGCCTTGGAGGCTGTTTTCTGCCGGTTTCAGTAAGGTACGGTTGGCGGCAACTTCATTTCTGTTCGCCGGACTGAGTTTGGAAAGGGAATGAGAGAGAGTGGTGTGTCGTGGAGGTGGAGAGCTCAGCGGTGGTTGGTGGCGGCAGCTCGTCGCTGCTGCGCCTCCGGTGAGCGTCCGCGGCGAGAGAGCAGTCGAGGGTGAGAGAGCAGTCGAGGGAGAGAGAACAGTCGAGGGAGGTGAGGAAGGAAGAGTGAAGGATGAAGAGGGAGGCTGGGCGGCAGTCCGCTTCTCCTGCTGCTGCCCGACCGAAGATGGAGAGGGGAGTCAGGGGACGGCGGTCGGGTGGTGGAGGCGGCGCTGCTACCGCCGCCGGAAAAGAGCAAGAGACGAGGGCGAGAGAAGGGAGAACCGAAGAGTTAGTTACTGTGGCCGCTTGCTCCGATGAGTTCCGGCAGCGGCGGATTTAGATGATGGACGAGCGAATTTCATGGGTGTGTGTGTGTGAGAAAGCCGAGGATGGCGCGGCTTCTCGCCGCTGCTCCTCCGGCGAGCGTCCGCGGCGGACAAGATCGTCCGAGAGAGAGAGAGAGAATAGAGAGGGAGAGAGTGAATTGGGATGGGGGCGCAGCGTGAAGTTTAGGAAGGTGGAGAAATGGGATGTTGGGCTAGGGTGAGGGTTGGGCTTTGGGGTTGGGCTTGGTTGGGGAGTGGGCTTGACAGTTGGGCCGGGGTTTAATTAGTGTTGGGCTGGATTTTTAATTAATAGTGGGCCGATTTTAATTAGAGTGGACTCGAGTTGTGGGCCGATTTTAATTAGAGTGGGCTCGAGTCATGGGCCGATTTTTATGAGTATTTGGGCCGAGATTTTATTTATTTTTGTTTCAGTTGGGTTATTAACTAATAAATTTGTTGGGCCTTATTTTATTTAAGGATTTTGAATTGCCTTCAATTAATTAAATTGGGCTTTCTTATTTTTAATTAATTGAACTATTATTAGTTTGATTAATTTATTTAAAGGATAATTTTCATAATAATATTATATTATTATTATTATGTGCATATTTTAAGTAATTACTTATTATATGTTAAGCATGACATGATTTGCATTATATTTTGCAATAAGAATATTTATGATTTAATTGGTTTTATTATAATTCCAATTATTAAAGAAAGATGAGTAAGAATATTGTTGGTGTTCTTAACTCAAAGAGAAATGTTTTCAATTATTTATTCATTAAATTTTGAAAACCCGGCTAAGTGAATCATAGAATATTAAGCACTTCACCATGACTTAAGATTAGAATTCAAGGAGACCTATTAAGAATAGATTTCTTGTAGGCTTTGAGCATCAGGAGGACTAGCACTGCTATTCCGATTCAGAGATAAGGTTAAACGACAGGCTTTGCCTATACAGGTGGGCTTATTTTTCAAATGTATGATTTAGCTATTGAGCTTAAATATTCGTGTAATATAAACTGTTTATCCAATAAAATATTTTTGTGCACTCTACCATGTTTAAGGCTCGTACAGTTAATCAAATGAGGTTCTCTTATGACCTAACACGTTGTTTGAGAATTGTGTACACTTGTTAGCTGACTCGGTGGGTTGATCTCCATCGGGCACTAACCAGAGGCGTTATAAGGGTGCTCGACTGGATGTGTTCCGGAGCATAGTTATGATAGGCCTGTCTGGATTAATTTCCGAGGTTTATTTTACTTGACTGGGTTACGCCCTCAGTTCAAGTCAGCGGGAGACAGAGATCCGTCGGTGGCTAGAGGTCCGGGATCACAGCGAGTAACAGAATGGAGTGTGCAAACGCGCGCAAAATAATTAAGTATATATATATGAAAATGTTTTAACATGCATAGAAGTTATTTCTCTTTAAAACCTTCTATGTCATGTCAGTAAGATTGGATAAACTGTTCTTCAGATTATGAAATGCTTTAAAAGTTGCAGCCCACTAAGTACATTAGTACTTAGCCCAAAATTTCTTTCAAATGTTTTCAGGTTAATGGCTGGTGATGACGGGGCAGAGCTGAGGCTAGGGTTCAACTCCGTATTTTGTCTTCCGCTATTGCACTAGCATTTATTTGTCTTTTGTTTCTCCAACTTAAGACTTTTATGTTAAATTCTGAATTATGTTTTTATCGAGCTTAAACTCTCAACTTCTAGCTCTATGTTATTTAACGTTGGTTATCGGAAGCATGAAACCGAACTTGTGATCCTAAGGCTTTGAATGTTGTTGATTGATTAGTATCACTTGATTTCTATCTTCTTCATTCAAAGGGCATTGCCCAACATTTTATTCTATTATCTGAATTTCACAAGGTTCTTCCCTTGTTCATTTATATGATTTTAGTCGTACCCCAGTTATAGTTTATTCCTTCAAGAATTGGGGTGTGACAGATTTTTGCCATTGGGCTGTTATCAGAATGATCTCATAGTCTACGGGTTATGTGATTTAGCCTACGAGCTATCTTGAGAATAAGGGCGTGAGCTAGGTGCATGAATAATGCTATGAATCATTTTTTTATATGTATTTCGTATAATATGGATAAATGCACCACCACTAGTGAGTCCATTGTAGTCACCCCAAACAATATTGTCACACCCTAATTTTCGAAGAAAATAACTATAATCGAGGTGTGACCAATTCATTGAAATAAATAGGAGAAAACCTTATTGAAATCCGAATAATAGGATAACAAGTCAGACTGCGCACCTTTGGATTGTAAAATGCTTGTGATAATCGAAATTAATTAGCGTAAAACTAGGAGTTAAGAGTCTAAGCTCAATCAGAAATGTCATTTGAAATATAATATGAAAGTCTTAAATTGAGAAATTAAAAGATTTCTATAAATTATAAAAAAAATAATTATAAAATTACCTCATAATAATATCAAAAAAATTCATCGCATGCGCCTTGTTAGTTATTGTATCATGCATCAGACCATCTCAACACTTATTAACATTTTAAGGCCTCTTTTGCTAATGACGGTAAGATTGCACTATACAATTTACCATGGTTATATACATATGTTTCGATAAGGTCTAAAAGAGTATATATGTCCATATCTCTTGTTTATGGCCATACCAAAACAAACGGTATTTATACCATGGAAATTCATCTGGATATGATATATAAGACTAAGAGGGCGTTTGACTAAGCTTATTTTAAAGAGCTTATAAGCTCTTAAAGCTTATAAGATGTTTCAAGAGCTTATAAGATGTAGTTTATTAGTAGCTTATAAGTTGTCAAAGTGTTTGGGTAATTTAGCTAATAAGCTAAAGAAAGAATTTTTAGTTAGTGAGAGAAAATTTTTGTTAGAGAGAAAAAATCGAAGAAAAATGAAATTAGAATAATATAATAATAATAATAATAAATTATAGTTGAATTATTTTTATAAAATAAGTGTTGCTTATATAAGATAATGAGAAAATAAGTTGGGGTAGATGAACTTATTTTTTGGGGAGCTTATAAGCTCTTAGAGCTTATTTTTAGAGTTTATAAGTTCTTTAGGAGCTTATTTTGCCAAACACATTGAAGAAGCTTATAAGCTCCTAAACAGCTTAAAAGTTGTTTTAAAGAGCTTATAAGCTCAGCCAACAACCCTCTAAATTATATCACTCCGAGTTTCAATCGAAAAACTAAAAATAACTTAATATCTGGCTAAGATTAAATTACCCAAAATTGTTTTTATCACGACAGGGCACGTCGATGAATCAAAATATTAAAGTTATAGAGTCTTACCACCTTGATCCATTAGATCAATGTCTGATCATATCCGTCCTAAACTCGAAAAGTGATTTTACTTGTTTTCAACTCAAATTCATGTAGTAATGTCAGCTAATTAACTTAACCACCTTAAATTTATAAATATAAGTTGTTACAATAATATTTGAACCATTTTAAATAAACACTTTAAAAATTGTTAATAACAAATATATAATGTTAATAAGGAACGATTAAAAATTGAAATAATTTCATGTAGTTATGTCGATTAATGTTGGACCCCTATAAATTTTATATACTCGTTTATATTCCAAACAAGTATTGTAATACTATTATTATCAAAACTAGATTAAATTTATAAAATATCTAAAAATCAAATATAAACTGCTATAATAAATAATGTGTTAATGGTGAGAAATATCCACTAGATAGTGAAAATCAATAGTTGTTCACCCAACATTATTTCAATAAATTGTAGTCAATTTTAACTGCTTCAGACAAAATTACCATGCCCTTCTTTGTTTTGTGTACAAAAAGAAAACACATGTTCTGTTATATTTGTTCTCACTTTCTCTTTCTTTTTATCCCCGATGGCCTCTTCTCCGATTTTCTTCATCACCTCCACCAACATTATCATTTTATGCAGAATCCGATGAAATATGAGTTCAAAGAGTTACGTACATTTACGAGAGTTATGAGATGCAAATTCAAATCTAAGAAATTAGGAAACAGAATCGTATGAATTCGTTTCATACTTACCAATATCTATTATGTCAGCTGGATGAATAAATGGTCCAAATATACCCACTAGTACCATGTCCATTCTTGGAACAGTGGGGATCAGTCTGAAATATGTGCGGCACGAATGATACAAAATTTTTTCATTTCGTACCGAGTGCGCCAAGTTCTGTAGAAGTTAATGGACGTTGTTGTCGCGCGTTCTTGGGCGATGAGCCATTTTTTGAGGTTATTATGTCCAAGTCACATGTTGACGCTATACCGACGGATAATGTTGTGTGATTTCATTTTAATTTGTGTTATTTTGTGAGAATTGTACTTGTATTTGTAGCATGAATTTTGTTGTAAAATGAAGTAGATGAATATATAAAATATTGTTTCGAATTTGTGCTATTTTTCAAATTAGTGTTACATGTTATTTCAATTTTCTATCGTACAAGCACATGAGACGAATGGTACAAATATTCCATTTTACATTGTTTGTCCTAAGGTCTATTGTTGATACATGATATGAAATGATAAATTCGAACCATCTCGTCCCACCATTTGTCAAAATAAAACTAGCTAGCACTTAAAATTGGCATGAATTGGTACAAAAAAAAGACGAAAAAATAAATATTTTCATTCTTCTTTTAATTTTTAAATTTTGTATACATATGACCTTAATTTACTCATCCTTTAATTTTCCAAGATGCTGTACGCGCGTACTTGACCAAATATACTGATGCGTCATCTGTTTCAACTTTATAAATAAACAATATATGTTGTTGTGTGATCATTGTATGGTTGTAGCATCAAATTAAGAAGCTCTTGGATGAAAAAGAAAGAGAGAAACAAGTGTTGATATATGATTAATTAAGGAGACATGCATATATATTATTTGACAATTGAGAGGGGAGGGCGAGCATTAGCAGTGGCAGTGGCGGCGTCGCACTGCCATAAGCATTTACAGAAATACTCCCAATGGTTTATTTTATAAGTGGCATCGCAATAGCTGCTGATGAGGAGATATGGCGGGAAATAGAGCCCACTTCTGCAGATGTTGGTGCATGATGCTGGCCGATCCTTCTCGCAGCTCGCGTATGGTATTGCATACACGCACGTCCGCCCTTCTCCTTCATACCACAACCCTGCTTGCCGCTTACATTAATTGCACTCATTAAATTTTTAAAAATTACACTTTTAAATCCACAATTTCGATCAAATTATGCAAGTAATGCTCCCATTTTTCTAGGAGGGAATGACACCGATTTTAATAAAAGTTAAGTATGTTATGAGTAGAGAAATGGTCCAACCATAAAGATAATATTAATAATGATAATTAATTGTATCGTGAGTGGAGATAGGGTCCCACCATGTGATAGAATAGATAAACAAGTTAATATATCAAGGATAATCTATAGTGGGATAGTGTCCTTAAATATGATATGACTATTTTTTTTTTTTGATAAATTACACAAATAAATAAAGAAATAAATAGATCGTATGATGGTGAACTACTTTTTTACAGGAGTATCTTGCGAAATCCACGTAGAATTTCGACCGTCAGCTCAATCTTTTTTACGAGAAAAAATCTATTTCGATTTCAAAATCGATTCATTCTTTTTGGTGACGATGTGTCAATCGTGAAATAATGATCTAAATCGTAAAATTGATCGAAACTTGAGTATTAAAAGTGTAATTTATCCTATTATTTCTCTCGTTGTATGTATTTTCACTAGTAGGTTCTATATATTTAGAATGATTTTATTTTTCAAAGAATTGTTTTCAATTTACCTGTCGTGAGAGCTAAAAGGACGAACGCAAGTGTGAAATGTTTCTGAAGATTTCCCATTGATGAATTTTAAGAGGTACAGTTAATACGTCTTTACCGTCTGTCATATTATATATAGGCATCTTGAGTGGTAGATTTAATAAATATATTCATAATAATATGCAATGGATTTGTAATATATATTACATTATTTTATTTGAGAAACAACATTTAATACTGGATATATTATTGATTGAGAATATGATAGTTGATGAATTTGGAAAGTATTCATGCATATTTTAGGAATATATATATGCATGTGATACATGGCTTTGACTTATCGAAACAATATTATATATTTTGATTATTGTGAAATTGTCACTTGTCTTTTAATAGTCCTGTTCTGTTATACAAACACTATAGATAAAAGATTAAATCTGAAATTTATTTTTCTGGCTAAGTTTCACTCAAAAGTCTAGATTTTGATACACGCCGAGAAATATAGAGCAACATTTTTCCAGGCTGTTGTAATGAAAGTATTTTTTTTATGCCCTTGTAATGAAAGTATTAATTGTTTTATTTCCAATAACTTATTCATATTTTATTATATTCATTTTAGGGTAAATATCATAAAAACCCCTGAAGTATACCCACTTTATCAAAAATACCCTGAAACTTTCAAAATGTTCTCTAAACCCTCAAACTATCAGATTTTTATCAAATATATCCCGCATTTATTTTCCGATCACCAAAAACGTGATGTGGCTCGCCGGATGCCACAATGTAATTTATATTTAGTTTTTTTAAAATGCAATGACAAAAACGACGTCATTTCGTACCATATTATTTAAAAAAAATTCACTCTGAAATTTAAAATTGACTCCTATCGTGTTTGAAATTCATGCTAATAACCTAGAATTAGGGATAAACGCGGTAGAATATGGTACGAAACGAAGTCGTTTTTTTCATGTCATTTAAACAAAATATAATATAAATTACATTGTGGCATCCGGCGAGCCACATCACGTTTTTGGTAACCAAAAAATAAATGCAGGATATATTTGATAAAAACCTGATAGTTTGAGGGTTTAGAGAACATTTCGAAAGTTTCGGGGTATTTTTGATAAAATGGGTATAGTTCAGGGGTTTTCATGATATTTACCCTTAATTTTAATAGATATGCCATGATATAATATTATCTCCGATATCTAGAATTTATTATAATATATAGTATATCTTAATAAAAACAAGTCTTGATTATGATATTGTCTCCAATACATATAAAAATATACTATTGAAGTGTCTTGCTAATTAATATGTTGTCTATATGATGCTAATGAATTATTATTTATGGTACAACATTATATTAAGACAGCGCTTTTTAAATAGCCATTTTGAAGAATGAAACACAATATTTGGTCACCAATTGAAAAAATATAAAATCTGACCATTTTTTACGTTTTAAGACTATTAATTTGCCCTTAATTAGGGCGGATCGAATTCGGGTTTGTGCGCGGGTTAGGGCACATATGACAATATTAGTGTCAAAAGTATCAACCAAAAAAAAAAAATCTAAGTAAATTCATAATTTTGGCACTATTAGTGCCATGCACGAATGGTACTAGTGACCATAAGAGAGAGTATATAGCACTACTGGCACTAATATGACGATAAGTATCATTCGTGCAGCACTACATAAGAGAGAGTATATGGCACTAATGACACTAATATGGTCATAAGTATCATTCGTGCAACACCCTAAATGGATAATCTAAACTCTAATTGGTAATCTAAACCCTAAATGGATAATCCAAACCCTACGGGGAAGTGTTCAAAATGGATATATAAGTGTACTCATCTATATAAGACAAGAGAGTGTATCAGCACAAGTATATGACACTATTTGCACTAATATGGTCACTAGTACCATTCGTGCATGATATTATTGACACTAATAATGCCAAGTGTAGCAATTTACTTGATTTTTTTTTTTCTGTCGGTACTTTTGGCACTAATAATGCCATGTGTGCCTAACCCACGCGCAAACCTAAATTCGGTGCGCCCTAATTAAGGGCAAAACAGTCCTAAAACGTATTAAATGACTAGATTTTGTATTTTAATTAGTGGCCAAATATTATTGTATTTCCTTATTCAAAATGGCCACGCGAGTAGAGGTGGCCAAAAAAACCGGAACCGGGAACCGAACCGGAAAACCGGACCGTCCGGGACGATTCTGGAACCGGAACCGTGATACACGGTTCCGAACCGGAACCGAAACCGTGTTCGGCCGGTTCGGTTACAGTTCCAATTTCTCAAACCGCCGGTTCTCGGTTCCGAACCGGAACCGGGAACCGGGAACCGGGTTGGAACCGTGCCAGAACCGCCTTGGAACCGTGAACCGAAGGTTCCACGGTTAGAATCGGGAACCGTGGAACCGTGCCTAGAACCGCCTTCTAATTTTAGTTATTTGGTCAAATAATTATTGTCGTAAGAAAAATATAACAACTGATATGAATAAATGTAATATTTTTAGAAAAGATGAAATAATTGGAAAAAAAGAAAAAAATATAAAAAATGTGAAAATAAAAAATTAGCCGAAAAAATAAAGAAAATAAAGAAAATCATTTACTAAAATAAAATAAAGAAAATACATGCTCGACGAACGAAGATCCCAAATGGCATCGCTAATCTTGAAGCTCAACTATTGCTCAAAGATCATACATTAGCCAAAGCAAGAGAGCAAGAAAACAAATGGGATGATTTGTTTGTGGAGTACCCCATATCCACCACCGAAGGCGATACCACCGATGCGAGTGAGTCATCTCAATGCACCGAAGGCGAAAACTTCGACGACGACTTCGACTTCGACATGTAGAAGACTTCATGATTATGCGGTGTCACCAAAGGTAAGACGAAGGTAAGAGAACTACGTGGACTTTGATTCCTTCGGGATACGTAGGCAACTCAATTATAACTTAAATGTTATAATTAAGCTCAAGTTCTATTTCCTTTATTTCTTTTTTTCCCCAATTAAAAGTTGTAAACTAAATTGCCTTAATTGTATTTTAGCATTCAAATGTTGTAATTTGTAAATTTTATTTACAAGAGTTGTAAGGTATAACTTTGAATTATAAGTTCAATTTAGAAAATAATGTATATGAACTTTATATTTTCTTGTGTCATTTATTTTATTAAAGCAAATTTCATTAAATTTTACACAACAATACATAAAATAATAAAAATTACATAAAAAAAAAAATGGACGGTTCTAACGGTTCGAACCGGAACCGGAACCGCCGGTTCACGGTTCGGTTCCGGTTTCAGTTTTTGGAACCGGGAACCGGCGGTTCCGGTTCCGATTCGAACCGGGAACCGAACCGTGGCCACCTCTACACGCGAGTATATTGTTTCTTATATTAAGCACATATATAGTGGCAGTTACATTTTATAAATTTGCTTTTGCTTCTTGATGGAATTCGGTTTTTACGGGTTCTATATATATAAAACAAATATTAAGTTTATTTAAAAGTAAACGACTTTATAAGTTAAAGTTTATTATAAATTACAATAATTTTGTGATATAATGGATAAGACTATAATTTTCAAATCAAAGGTCATGAGTTTCATTCTTAATTCACAAATTTAATTTAAATTTTTTTTTCTAATCGAACCTAAACTAGCCTGTTACCCGACCCGTGCTCAAGCCCACAACCCAACCCGTGCTCTTCCCCTATACACAAACAAAAAATGCTTGTAGTGGGATTCAAGCCCACGAGCCTAACCAATGAATGGAATGTTGTTTCCACTGCGCCACACTATTGTTTTTGCATTTATTTCTAACATAATTTATATATACATTCTTTAGCGTGATTGGTCTCATCGGCATGCAAGACCACCTCATTCCAATATATTACTTTCTTCGTCCACGAAAATATATCCTAATTTTTCATTTTGATCCGTCCACGAAAAGATGTCATAATCTATTTTTCATAATAACTTGTGGGTCATTTTCTCCGCACACTAACTTATTTAATTTTTTCCATTTTTCTTAATTTACAGGCCCCTTTTTCCACTCACTTAACAAACAACACAATTTTTTTTAAAACTCGTGCCACATTTTTTTAGGACACCCTTTGGTGGACGGAGGTAGTATTTTTTAATGATAAGATTTTAAAGTATTAGACAACCAATTGAGATCCAATAAACCATATGGTCCATATCCGGTGTTCCACTTTTTTTTTCTTTTCTATAATTATATGTTTTAGTTTAATTTGATAATTATTAACTAGTTTATTCTATCTAATTAGAATATATAACTTAAAATTTTCACTTTCATTAGTTAATAGTAATTCATTATTAGAGTGCATAAAACTAACTTTAGGATATATATTTTTTAAAATTTTAAATATAATTAAGTATAATTTATAAAATTTTAATAATAGGATATGGACTATGGTGACAAAAAAAGAATTCTTAGACATTGAATCCCATCCGACAAACCACACCTATAAAGCACTTGAGGGAGGACTTGGACTAAATTTAAAGAAAAGATTACAAAACACAATAAAAACCCAAACACGAAAAATGACTCGAGAAATTAAGATCACCATACAAACGCGTGTGCGGCATCTTATTCGAAACACATTGCAATAGAGGAATGAATTAATTAGTTCTTCCTCCTGCAGTTCTTCCTTATCTCCCCATTGGAGCCGGTGAGGGGGCTGATGTCGCCCATCCGGACCATCGCAGCAGCGAAATCGGAGGCGAAGGACCCGGGATTCTCGCTGTACGCCTTGACGGTGGAGTCCGTGGATCCGCCGTTGAAAAGCTGCTGGTCGGAATGCAGGAGGCCGCGGCGGTTGACGAGGTGCTTGAAATAGTTGTTGTCGAAGTTGGTGGGCGTCTGGAGATCCAAGGGCGCCAAATTGTTGTCGCCTGCGCCACTAGCTCTGGGGCAATTGCCCTGCCTTGTTCTTGCAAATGAAGTGTCTAAGTTGGATTCGTTGTATATCCGTGCTCTGAAGCTCGTGCATCTTGCCTGTCCAATCGTGTGAGAACCTATGTATTTTTTTCAACAACCACAAAGAAAAGTTTATTGCATGCGATTGTTTTGAAGATGTAAGTGAAAAGAAGGGACGAACCAGAGAGAGCAACCAAGTCCTTAGTGGAGAGACCGAGTGCGTTAAACCTAGAGATCAAGGCATTGAGATTGGAGGTGGGAGGAGGAATGCCGTTGTTTGCAGCAGAAAGGCTAGCTGTGTTGGCGTCGCGTCTTCCAAGTTTGACCTTCCAGCTAGGTCCTCCCAGCTGAGATAGAAAGAGAGTTATATTTGAAGCAGATGGTAGTATATGATATATGACAACTCACAATAGAAACAGAGTCGCGAGCAGCGACAGCCAAGATATCAGCACAGGAGACGACAGCAGGGCAAGCCTTCTCTACGGCGGACTTGATGTCGTCAACCACGTCGAATCCTCTGGCCGAGTTCCGATTAGGAACCGCGCCTTTCTCTCCTCTCATCGAAGACGTGTCGTCCAGGAGGATTGATCCATCACATCCCTGTAGTGTTCATCATAATCCAACAATTACTTACTCATCATCTCACTTGCTAAAGATACCAACTAAATTATGACAGGGGATGTGATGAGATAACGGTGCTACGTAGAAACAGAGGAAACACAAAAAAAAAAAAAAATGGGCCTGTTGATTGCTAACAAGTCAAACCATAATTGGTCAATGTCAGGTATACGGTCAATTGTTAAAAAATAAATTCTATTTTGGTTTTCTGACATAAGTATTTTATATATTTTGTAACAAGGTAGATACCGACGTTCGCATTTTTAATTGAAAAATTGCTGTGTGTTCGTTACATATCACTAGCTCACTCCAGAACAATGTTGTATATGTAATAATTATCCATTCGACATTGTGTTGTGGGAGTAATTTGGGGGTGACTTTTTTTGTTACAAATCAAATTAAAGAAAAAAATGTGAGCTTACATTAACAAAGCAGTCGTGGAAGAAAAGGCGAAGGAGGGAGGCGCCCATCCGAGCCTCTTTCTGGATGGCGGAATGAACGGCGGACTTGACCGTGTTGAAGAGATTAGGGCAAGATTTTGAGTAAAAATCAGTGGAGAGTTGAGCTGAGGAGCTTGTTACCAAGACAAGTGAGATTGCCAGAGTGATGGCTGCTTTGAAAGAATAAAATGCAGCCATTGAGGAAGTAGCTAGTAAACTGATGAAAGACTTAATGGAGTTTAAGTGTGGAGAGCACAAGTTGATCAAAAACTCAATGCATTTA
Organism: Salvia miltiorrhiza; assembly: GCF_028751815.1. Taxonomy (NCBI): domain Eukaryota; kingdom Viridiplantae; phylum Streptophyta; class Magnoliopsida; order Lamiales; family Lamiaceae; genus Salvia; species Salvia miltiorrhiza. The sequence goes on along the minus strand of NC_080394.1, from coordinate 24,455,301 downwards.
TAGATGAATTCAGCAGTGCTTTCTCTAGGTATTGGATTGGGCAGGTTACCTAACTCAAGACTCTGTTGCATGGGAATTCACTTTTCTCTTGAAAACAACTGACCACGTAAAAGAATAAATTTTTGTATTCTAGGATTAACTAACTAACCATTGCATGCGCGACGTTAAAGTGAATACATTTGTCAAAAGTAATTGTTTATATATAAAGTAGTTGTTAACCTCTCCATATATATATATAGGTTATAGCAGGGTGGGATCCAGGGGCTAGGGGGGCTAAAGCCCCTCCTAAATTTTAATTGAGTTTTTTTTAATAAATAAATAAATAAATATATATATATATATATATATATATAAGAAATACAAGAGAGAATGTAATACATTGTTTTAATAATTGTAGTTTCTACATTAATTGCTTAATATTTTATAGTGATTTGTTTTATTAGTTTGTTGAATTTGTGTTATTTTTGTTTCATTTTTCTTTTTTAGTTAATTTTTAATATCAAATTTGAGTCAATCTTCAAGTTAAAGTAAGATAATGAACTATTAATTATAAAAATTAGTTTATTTTTTTAGACGATGAAACATTTTTTTTAACAACGCACAAAGGTAGGTCTTTATATGCTTTTAATGTATTCAATTAATAGAATATAATATGAACAACTATTTATTATAGTAAGTGAATGAATTCTACTCCTAAGTCCATTAAAATTCTACCTTGGACATAAAAATAAACTGTACAGAATGCTAAAAAAAATTGACTCAGGGGCTCATGCCCCCGAAACCCATACAATTACTTTCAGACGCTATACTTCAACAAATTCAGTCCACCCTAATGTCAATTCCTGGATCCACCCCTAGATTATAGTGTAAATTCTATTTTTCGTGGAGAATATTGAATAAGTCAGTATATAGTGTTGAGTTAGTCAGTATATAGTATTGAATAACAGTATTTAGTTAATTGATAAAATTTTCGCTCCCTCTAGGATTCGAAACCAAGTAAATTTCTGTCCTTCTAGATAAATATCTCACCCATAGGATTTTAAAATCTAAAATTACAGATTCATTCTCATTTTTCATCATATTTTTTCATTCTCATTGGATCATTTCTATCTATCTATCTATCTATCTATCTATCTATCTATCTATCTATCTATCTATATACCTTGGGTCAAATGGGAAGATTTCAACGAACAATTAAGCAAATTTTGAAGTTGTTCTCTCCTACGAAACTATTCACTTCTGAAAATATAAATACCTTGCCATTCTCACTGAATTAACCGCTAGAAATACTGCACATCAAATTCAAAAGCAAGTAAAGCTTTATCACTCTAAAAAACTCAACGACTTTTTGGAAAAAAAAAAATCTATAATAGTTTAAGTGACATCTTTTGGGATTACGATGAGAACTCCCCAGAGATTTTCTACAAAACATTCCCTTAGTGTCTAGGTGATTTACATTATTAATCATTCACCTAGATTCGAACACACTGAAAACCTTATATTGTTCATTGTCACAGACTCACAATTTGTTCATAATTGCAAACCCACCTTCAAACACTCACCCCTTGTAAAAAATATGCGTTGTTGATGGGAATTTGTAAGCAAGTAAGCTAGAAGTCCGTAGTCTAAAAGTTGAAGTTGTAATAGGAAGCGACCGAGTAAATCACATTTAAGTGATTCGGCCGCATAGCCCATGGATGAGCATAACATAACTTATCGTCAAGCTGACTTGCAGCTTTACCTAAAATAATCTAAAGTTAGAAGATTTACCTGTAACCCAGGCCCATGGACGTAGTAGGATTATTTCCAAACCACGTTAAACTATTGTTTGTTTTATCTTCGATATTTTTATTAAGTATCCTATATTGTCATTCATCACCATGAAACTTTTAGCATTGCATAATTCAACTCAAGCTGAAAACCCTACTTTCCGCTGACTCTTTTCAGCAAACTCAGTTTGCTGATTGAACTAAATGCTGACTAAGCTGAAACTTGAACACTTAAATATTTTCACATATTCGTGTGTAGCTTAACCACCACATTTCGCACAACATCAGTTATAAGTCCAATTGGCCAATTTACGAGCAGTCAGTACGATTACTATGTGATCACTCTAAGTTAGACAAGCTTTATTTGGCTACCAGTCATCTTACTCTTGGTTTAGATGAGCAAAGTCACCATTAGCTGATAATATCATCAGTTATACTTGCTTAAGTTATTTTCTGATAAGCAACAAAATATTTGTAATTGGTGCATTCCTCCCCCATACACCAATATGTATTCGGTTGGGACCAACAATTGGTATCAAAGTTGGGTTCTCAAGATCTCTGCATCTTAATATCATGTTTACTTGAATAGATCTTTCGAAAATATTTAATAAGCTTTTAAATTCACCTGTTAGTGCATACCTGTCATAGATCACACTGCTCAACACAACATGATGTGACAAGTCTTAATTCAAGGCCCCATTGTCATTATTTCGAGGACTCTCAGATTTGAAGGACTTATGGGAATGACCAAGTTGTCCACGAACCAAGAGATCCTATAGAGGAAACCTAGGCGTAATAAATCAAGAATTAATAGCCTTTTTACTTTGACTAAAGGTTACTTATACGAGACCTATTAAGATTAAAAATTTCATGTGGCCTTGGTTGACCAAGAGGATTAGCACTTCTTTTTCGAGACGAGTTAAGTCTTAACTTCAGGTTTAGCCTATCAAGATGAAATTACTTTACAAAAGTATTATTGAGTTATATATGCTCTAAATACTTAAATGAAATGCAAATCTGCTTATCCAATAAAATATTTTTGTGCGCTTTCCTGTAGCTCGTAAATGTATCAACTGAGGTTTTCTTTTAGCCTGACACATTAGTTGAGAATTGTGTACACCATGTTAGTGGCTCGATCAATTAATCTCAATCGCGTTATAACAATGAATGATGTGTTATAAGGATGCTGGGCTGGAAGTGTTCCAGAGCATGCGTTCCAAATATGCGGCATGCATGGGTTGCGTCCTAAGGTCAATAATGAGAGGAAACAATCCTTCGGTGGCTAGAGGTCTGAGACCAAAGCGAGTAACAGAAGAGTATGACAATAGTGCGCTAATAAATGAAATGCTTTTACATACTTAGAAGTACTTCTATTTTAAAACCTTCTAAGTTACGTTATGAATGATGTGATAAACTGTCTTTACGAAAATATGAAATGTTTCAAAAAATGCATTTCCACTGAGAACATTAGTAATCAACCCAAATATTTTCAAATGTTTCCAGATTGATTGACTAGTGCTGATGGGGCAGAGTTGAGGTTGGGGTTCGATTCCGTATTCGATTTTCGCTGCAACTAGCTCTTATTTATCTTTCATTTCCATAACTAGTAACTTTTTATGTTAATGAATGTTGGTTATCAAAACCATGAAATCAAGCCTGTGATCTTAAGGTTTAGCTGTTGTTGATTGACTTGCATAATTCGGTGTCTCTTTTTCTTCACTTGAAGTGGCATTGCCCGATCTTGAAGAGACTTTGTCCTATTATTTGGTAAAACTTTATAAATACTCCTTTCGTCCGATTTGTATTGGCCCATTTGCCATTTTGGGCTGTCCCAATTGTATTGGCCCCTTTATTAAAATAGCAAAAATAAAGACTCCTAAGTGGGCAAAAGTAAAGCACTCCATCTACTTAACTCATAAATAAAGGTTTTCTTAATCTCCGTGCCCAAAAGTAAGGTGTCAATACAAATGGGATGGAGGGAGTAATGTTTATAATGAAAGTAAAAAAGTATTATAGTACAATGGATAAGACACTAGTATCTTAAACAAGAGGTCTTGGATGTAATTCTCAACATAAACATTATTTATTATTTATACACGCCGCCCTACCCACCAGCCCAGCCCAGCCCAAACCCACACCCGCGCATAGTGACCCAACTCAGGCACGCACCTGTGCCCGCACCCTGCATACTGACCCGATCTGCACCTTGCCCTAGGGTTGTCCATGGGCTGAGAATAATCGGGGTGAAATGTACCCGGCCTACCTGAGTATGGAGAATGTTCTGGGCTGGGCCCGAAATAGGCGGTTCAGGGTTCGGTTCGAACCGGTGACTTTTTTTTTAATATTTAGTTTGAGTTTGAACGTTGTCTATATTTTTCCTTTATAAAATTAATTTACCACATTACATTGAATTTAATTATTAAAGACTACAATAGAAATAAAATTATAACACTCAACTATGATAAAATTTGTATTATTATTCAAAGTAAACATGTACAAATTACAATCATCAAATTATAAAATTTAATAAGTAAACTAAAACTAAAATATATTGTTACACTTTACATTATTTCTATAATTACACAACTACAAAGTACAAATCTAAGTTTAAAATTATAAATCTAAATAATACTATAAACTAGCAGTTAACCGACGGTTTGACAATTAACCTAAACTAGTGGTTCAACTTAGCGATTAACTGTTGGTTCAGGGTTCAAAAAATTCAGGCCCGTAACCGATCCTTGTTCTATGCGGTTCCGATTCTAGGTCGACCAGTAGTCAACAATTCCGGGCCAGAACCATTAATTGTCAGTCCAATTTCGGGCCAGAACTGCTGTTCCGATTGGCCCTGAACAATACTACCTTGCCCACTAACATGATCATGTCTAATCTCATACATGAGACATGTCTCATCCAAGTGTGCCTCTTTAATAAAACTCACCAATATTTCTATAAATTTGAGTTTATTATATTCATTTTTTTTTAATGCTATCTAGTGCGCAACAAGAGTATCTGACTCCGAATTCTCATGAGTTTTAATGTCAAGTGTAGGACCAATTTAATTGACCAGAAAACGGAGAAAAAAGATATAAAGAACGGTTCCAGAAAGCTACATAGTATATATATGCTGCGGCAAAGGGACAATATTTTCTTGAGGTTCGGTAAACTGCATACCAATATAAAATATATCATCACATCAATATCCATGTATTAAGTTACCTTTAGGAAATTTAGTTTGTGTTTCAACACATTCAACACAATATTTTCTTGAGGTTCGGTAAACTGCATGCCATATAAAATAAATTCTCACATCAATATCCATGTATTAAATTACCTTTTGAAAATTTAGTTTGTATTAAATTGCCTTTTGAAAATTTTGTTCGTGTTTGAACACATGACTAAATGTTCGGAGCCACGATCACAAAAAGTTAAAGCGAAGGAATAATAAGATAATTAAGGAGCCATAAAATTTGACCAAGTCATGTTCTAGCTCTCACATTAGTAGTAATCAGATCATATTTCGCGATTAATTTAAAGAAGAAGTAATTTATTATATAATACTAATACGCCCTCCCACCCTCCCGTGTTAAGCACCGGTCGCGATTTATTTATTTTTAAGATTATAAATTATATAAAAATATTAAAAATATATCATTAATATTTATGATTTAGGTTAATTGGTAACAAAAAAACTGTATTATTTTGAGCAAATAACACTAAATAATTAATATGACAAAATTAATAGTTGTCATTTAATATAACAATTTTGAGCTTTTATAAGTCCAAATTGTATTATTATTAAAAGTTTATATTTAAATAACTCAAAACTAATTAAAAATTGAGGAAAATATGAATAATATAAAAAAAGATATAACAATAAATATGTTTATATAAATAAATAAATAATTCGTACACATAATTAAATAAATCTATGTAATATGTTAAATTATAATTTTAAGATATATAAATAATTTTTATTTACAAATTCATATTAAAATTAATACAAATTCAATGCTCCTTAATTGTATTAAAACTATTATAATCAAAAAATATTTAGATTTAAAATAATTATAAAACAATTATGTAAACTTCTTTGAAAGGAAAAAAAATGTCATCTACTTATTTTTTCACCTACAAACAAAAACAAAATGAAAAAAAAGTATGATGTTTAAGATCAAAATTATAGATAAATGAGAGAGCACAAAAATTAATTTTGACACTTTAAACAATTACTAACTTATTCATTTCAAATTCATTTTTTATAACTTTTTTTACATCGAATTAAATATTCTCTCGTAATCTTTAGTTTAATATACATATTGAATATTTTTTTCGTGAATTGAAGTTAATGATTTGAAGAAAAAAAAAAGAGAGAGAAAGAGAAAAATTTTGGTGAAAAAGAATTCATCTTTTTATGTTGTATATATAGATTAGTGTTTTTGATATTATAATCTTTATGTGATTGTTACTATTTTTAAATAACATTTAATTAATTTAAATACCCTAAAAATTTAAAGCCCAAACCAAATTAATCTATCTTAAAAGCACAAACCAAATTCAAACCCTAAATAATGTTTTTTAAAGAAACGAAAAGTTTAAAGAGTTTAATTTGTCACAGGCTCACAGCTGATTTTTCTCCATTTTGTACTTCATCGTTTCCTTCTTCTGTGATTGACTGTTGTTTCATCTTCTACAATTCATCATCTAATTATATTCCTTTTTCCAATTTGTATAAAAGGGATATTACCAAAAAATATATGAACTTTAAAAAAAGTTAGGGTTAATTGTATCAAAATATACGAACTTTAGTCACTTTTTCATTCTGCACACGAACTTTGAAACTTACATTTTTAATCATGAATTTTGCATATGTTCCAATTTTTCCATAAAATTGAATTTCCCCCAAGTTTATGCTGATGTGGATCCTATGTGGAAACCAGAAGTGTGCCACTTATTTCACCGTCCGACATATGAAACGACGTAATTTTTTAGGGGTAAACGACGTCGTTTTGTCTCAATTTATGAAATTAGGTTTAAATTCCAATTAGCTTCTTCTTCTTCTTCTTCTTTTGAAATTAGCTTTCCCATTGACTACAATATGTACACATACTGCTTATCCGTAAAATTAACCGTCGTCGGCTCGCCGCCCGCAGCCCCCAACACCCCCATGTGACAATGAATGCTGAAACGACGCAAAACCCTTCTTCCACACCATAGCTGCGCCGTCGTCCGCGACGTCTGATGGTGATCGACTGCGACCGTGGAGCCCTCTGCGGCGAAATCGATTGCGACCTCTGCCTCTGATGGTGATCAACGACCACAATTCATGAATCTTCTTCAGCAGGTCCTCCTCCGTCAGCAGTGGCACGGCCGCTGCGGAGTGCTGCTCCTCTTCATATGAGCAAAATTCTCAGAAACCTTTAAAACTCAAAAGCTTCAGAAACCTTAGCAGAAGCATAACTCAACCTACAAAACTAATGCTGCAGCAGCAAAATTCCCTCAAAACTCTACGCACCATTTCCCCACTTTCTCTCTCTCTCCCTCTCTCTAGGAATAACTTCAATAATGGATCCATGACTGATATCACTGGAATTTTTCTTGCTCCTGAAAGGATTTTTTCCCTTTTTAATTATGGTAGGGTTTTGGAGGGTGACATGTGAGGGGGAAGATGAAATTAGGGCTTTTTCAGATGACCACTCTCAAAACGACGTCGTTTTGTATTGTAACGTCAGCTAGAATGACACGTGTTACATACGCGTGGCATGTTTAAAGACACCTCAGATTTTCGGTGGCCGGACTTCAATTTTATGGAAAAATTGGAACACATACAAAGTTCATGATTAAAAATGTAATGTGAATAAAGTTTGTGTGCAGAATGGAATGTGAATAAAGTTTGTGTATTTTGATGCAATTAATCCAAAAAGTTACAATTTTCACCTGAATTTTCAATTAAGCAAAAAAATACATAAATTTCTATTTTATTGTAATTTTCACCTAAGTTTGACTTTCATCAAATTAGAGCTTAATTGACAGTCGAAATTAAGTCAAATATTTTAACTTTTGTCTTCTTAGACCTCCAAACTTCTAAATACTCATTATCATCAGAAGTTAGACCAATATATCAGGTGAACTTCTGACTGCCAACTAAGCTCGAATTTTGACGAAAGTCAAATTCAGGTGAAAATTGCAACAAAAATATAAATTCATGTATTTTTTGGCTTAATTAAAAGTTCAAGTGAAAATTGTATTTTTTTTCAAAGTTCGTGCATTTTTTGGTCATAACCCCTTTGTATAAATATTAGCGTTTCAAATTGCAATTTCCAGAAATCTCATAAGGTGGTTTGCATCTGTGAACAATGAAACTCAAATATGGATTTTTGTTGTTTACCATATACCAAAAGAACAACTGTAGCTATGGATTTTGGATAGCGGTTGGAGCTAAAATTCTACTCCATTTTTAGTTTTAGTTCTCAATTAGAGATGTGATTTCTTTCGATATGCTTTTCCTTTTTTCCCCTGCTTTGATTTCTGGCTAATCGGAAAAAGAATTAGAAGAATAGAAATAGGGTATAAATGGCTTGGGTTTTGAACAATTGAAAAGAAATTGTTGTTGTTTTCCATCAATTCTTCGATTGAAAAAGCAAGAGAAAGTTTGATATAAAGTGAAGAGAGTCCAGTACGTTTTACATATGAAGATGAAGAGAAAATTTAAGATTAAATAAAGAGAACGTGGGAGAGAGAAAATATGACGCTAAAAAATTAACGTTAAAACTCTGCGTTCATATAATAAATAGATTAAAATAGCGTTAATATATAAAATTAGCCAATTTTCAATAGTGAAATTAAAATTTGTCCACATATATAAAAAAATTAAAATTTAGCTAGTTTTTATATAAAAATACAAATTTACCCTTAGACCAAAAATTTGAAAAATGACCACCCTCTTTCTCTTTCTCTCTCTCATGTATCCCCTCCCACGATTCAGATCTGTGCACTAGTATGTGCTGGAGCAGCTTGGCTCGTGCCAACACTGCCATCGTGGGAGCTCCACTAGCAGCTTCAGCATCAAGTTCATCGCAACGAGATCTCATCGTCAAAATCGTGGACGAACTCTGGCATCTCCGCCCCCTTCCGGGGCATGTACTTCCACATAAACTCCAATCTAGCGACATTCTTGATGTCCGGATGAAGGGAATAGAAAGCGTCAAGATTGTCCCTGTCGAAGCTTTGCCCGGAAAAGTTTTATGCACATTTCTCTATATAATTGTAATCACTGTCTTTCTTTCCTTTTACTCCCTCCGTCCCATTACAAATGTCTCACTTTCCATAATGGGATGTCCCATTCTTTTTTTGGAAACATATTCTCTCTCTATACCTAATATTTAAACAATTTTCATCAATCCACTTTATCTACAAATTACACATTTCTTATCTTTGTGCCCAAAAGTAATGGGACTGTTGGGAACTTAATAAAATATTCTAGCCCTAGGTTTGATAATACCAAAATCTTTAAGTTTTCTTTGTAATAGACTAGAACTTTGTGAACTCAAGTGTTGGAGTTCCTTTTCTAATTTAGCTAGTGTTCTGAAGACCGGATGAATGAGGAATAAAGCACAAAGGTCTGAAGACTGAAGAACTCGACTGATATTGCGAATAAAGGCTGAGTCAAGCACTGATGTTTGACTGATCGCGTTCTCAACTAATGGATCAGTTATGACTGATTCATTAATGCATGCCACGTGGATTCAACGGACTGATACTAAAGTTAAGTATCAGTTAACATTCTTCCTCGGACTGAACCTCCAATGTTAAAAGGAAGCCACGCAATCAAAGTACAGTCGCATTAAATGCAGAGATACAGAGGATCGTCCTTTCTCTGCAGAGCATTCTTTTTTGGTGATTACCTTTTCAGAGGCGCCTTACTTCCTGTACCTGAGTAGTTGTTTCTCACCAAACAAGGAACTTCGAAAATTGAAGCCTCAGCAAAATTCGAATTACTCTCCAACGGTTGAATTCTTGAAAGTCAACTCCGCCAACGGATCTATTCAAGACCTCTCCTATAAATAGAGCTCGATGATTACTTCAATCTTCACCGATTCAAATACACAAGCTGAAACGCTGCCGAATTTGCAACTCAGCCAATCAAAGCCTTCCAAAGTTTGAATCGAAGAAGAGAATCACAAAGCCAAAATCAGTCCATTGTTGATTACATATATTCTCTTAGAACCTTAGGCATATTTTGTTTATCCAAAGCCTAAGTTACTTATTACAGAGAGCCTATTCTCTGTGATCTAGTTGGCAGTTTTCGAACCTCCTTTCAACTGAGCGAAAAGAGTGTTTGAAGTTGTGTAGAGTTCAGACCAGTGTTCTGACTCCAGAGATATCTTAGTGCCAGTGCGCGCTAAGTGTGTTTGAGAAATCCAACCCAATATGTTGGTACTGAAACGTGTGGTTTCAGTTCTAGGTTTGCTGTGCACCCGTAAGCATATGCCAAAAGTGTTTGTCAGTGTGATCTACTGACCATGGATGTAGGAATTGGATTCCGAACCACGTAAAAATCCATTTGTCGTTTATCGCTTTCAGTTTTACTTTCTTATCTGTGCACAGACGTTCTTAACTGAAACTGACTAATCGCAAAGTGAAACATAAACCTGACAACGTGTTAATCACATAGGTTTTTTCAAAAGATAAAGTTTTTCGCTACGTGTGTTATTAGTTTAACTGATAAATCTTCGGATAGTCAGTAAGATTCATAACACTTCTCTGTTCAATCCAAGACTGAAGCTCTACGAGTGTATCAGTTAAAGTCTTGACTTTAACTGATATCTTTACTGAAGCATTTTTCAGTATCAGTCTTCAATCTTTCGTTAACTGATAAAGGTTGTATTGTGTTTGTTGTTTTTGAAACTGCCCATAGGTGTATACCTCCCCCTCCCCCCATACACCTATTCTAGACCTTCCGGGACCTAACAGGGACGGAGGGAGTAATTTTTTGTGTGAAAAGCAATTCTAGGAGCAAGCTCTAATTTGATTTCTCTCTCTTTTTTTCCTTTTTTTTTGGATGTTAGTGTTAAATTGTATTTTTTTTCCGAACATCAATTACAATACAAAGGACACATAAATAAATTGTAATTGTTATTATCACTTTGTCAAATAATTCTTCAATTCACAACCAATTCGATGAATTCAAAACTGAGTCCCTAGTGTTGGTTGTTAATTCATCAAGATGGTTATCAATTCGAATTTTAAAACTAGAATTCACAATCAACTTGATGAATCCACAACTGAATTGCTAGTGTTGGTTGTAAATTCGAGTTTTAAAGCTCGAATTCACAACCAACTCTACTGCTAGTTGTGAATTCAAATTTTAAAGTTTGAATCCACAGCTAGAAATAGTGTTGGTCATGAATTTGAGTTTTAAAGCTTGAATTCAAAACTAAAATAGTGCTAGTCATGAATTTGAGTTTTAAACCTTCAATTCTCAACTAACACTATTTCTAGTTGTGAATTCAAGTTTTAAAACTTGAATTTACAACTAACACTTTTTTTTGTTGTATATATCATGACCAGCATATATATGTTCTTGTGTGCATATGTGAAAGTCGATCTTGGGCACAAATGCATGCTATTCTTAGTCGAGACTATATTGTTCTAGATAATAATCGCTTAGATGACTTAGACTAAAATTATTTCTAATGAGCCCACTTAAGCCAAAAATGCCTTATCCATCATTAATCTTTTGTAGCCAATTTCACCCAGAATTAATTCTTTTGACTCACTCATATAAATGTCCTAATTTTAATAACATACCCGGTAAAGAAGACTTAGGAGCATAAAATGAGAAAAGGGAAAACAAGGAGAAAAATGATGGAAACATAATGGGCAGAACGCTTGAATGAAAAATGATAAAGTCCACAAATTGAAAAGGCGAGGAAAGAAAGAAAATAATAAGGACTTAGGAGAAAAATGAAAATCAAAAGAAATAAGTTCGTGTTGTTATGTGTTGGGGCCCATAAGAAGGGGAAAATGATCTATCTAGGCCAAGACTAGAAGCATCTTGACCATTAAGTCTGATTGACCTTAGCCTAGATCCAAATACTTCCAACCTTTTGCCTTAAGCCACATTACAATCAAAGTAAGACCTAAGGATATGCGGTTAGAGTTACTAGGGAGTGGAGATGGAGAGTGCATGCAAGCCTATGGTGAACCCTTGATGTGGTCTGTCTTGAGCGTAAATAGAAGCCTAAACACATGAGAGATTGAGTGCTGCGAGGAATAAACTCGATTACTTAAATTGAATTTTGACTATCTGATAATCTGTGCATTTATTTTGGAAAGTGTCATTATAAATGAGGCAAACTAAAAAGGAAAATGTGCCAAGATAAATGGGACGAAGGGAGTACTACTTAAGAATTAATAAGAATTTTAAAAAATATATATAATTTTTGGAAATCTTTCACTTCAAGAAATTTTCTTAAACCCAAAATCATTTGGTTGCCTGAATAAATTGATATTCTTTTTAGATGTTTTTTTCTTTTTTGAGAAATTATAAGAGGTATCTAATATATAAGTAAATAAGCAACCTCGCACGCAGGCGGGATCTCTACACCACACAAAGGTGGGAAAACAACCGCACGTAGGTGGAACTACTACCCACACAAAAATGGAAAAACTACCTACACGCAGACGGGATTGAACCCAAGACCTCTCACAAAGGACAGTCTTTGGGTGCCTCGGCTTTACAATTAATAAGAAATTAACTAATATAAGCTGTCAGAAGCTTTAATTATTTCATTCATGTTGGATATCTCAAATACGGGGTTTGATAAGTCTACATGCAAGCCCCGACTCATCATCAGTAATAAAAAGGTAAGTCAATATTGATTCTCTATTGGAATGAATCAATAATTATGAATTAACTCGGATCTGGGCTGATCATAAGAATTAATACATTTTAGGCTAATCTTTATTCCTTGTATTTGATCTCTAGACTGGCCCAAAGTCTCATGAGCCCAGTAGGTGAAGATAAACCCAACTCATTGAATATGCTTAAACCATGTATTTATAATAATAAATACAATTATCTGCTCTCAGTTGAGAACACGTGCAAAAATCATAAAACTAGGTTTCTGTGAGAGAAGAAAAAAAATAAAGGCGCTGTTTTCGAGCTGTGATATTTTCTCTAGGAATCTTCGAGGTTCGTCGTCCATCCGACATCGGGTATTAAGCGGGATATACAGTTCAAAAGCTCAAAGCAGGAGTTTGCTTTCGACGATCTTTGCAGCAAATTCGCAAGTAATTCTTACTCTAATGTGCAGTATTTAAATTAATAAGAGCATGCTAGATATTAATCGATGTATGGTGAATTATGATAATCCGAGAAATGATCATACAAGCAATCCTTCACGTGCCCCCCGAAAAGGGGCAACATATGTACACGTTCGAAGAAACCAACCTCATAGATCGTATTCGGATCGAGGAGACGAACGATGTCATCCGTGGTGTCGACCAAAAAGGCGATGCCTATTAGGGGAGGTTGTTGGATAAAATCAACGCAATGGTGTCTGAGCCGTTCACAGTCCGACAAATGAAAAGTCATTGCGGGCGTGTCACCGTTGAGGTGAAGCTATGGAAGGCAACATGGGTTGAAGCCCATGCCAAGTGACCAAGAAGTCATAGCGACAACATGTGGGAGATGGCTCAAACCTTGTACACATCCAAAAAAAGGGCATTCCATTAAAGTGGTGGAAAGCGTGGAGAATTTTTCGACAGAACCAAAAGCTCAAGTCCTTGTATCTCGAGAGCGATGTTTATTCCCAAGAGGCAAAAAAAATTGTCAGAGAGTGGCGATTTCATAACATCGGTGTCGGACGAAGAAATTTCTTCTACAAGGCTGCGGCCAAGAGCAAAAGATCACTAGCCTCGATCCCCTCCACCAAATTCTTGAACTCTATGGGCAAGACGCAAGCAAATCTCACCGCAATCTTCGAGGCCAACAGGGAGAAGAATCGCCTCAAGCACGAGGCGATGGATTCTGTTCATGGATATGTCGAGAATGACACCTGAGCAACAAGAAATACATGTGTAATGAGTGGCTGACATGCTCGCACGAAGGGGAGCCAGAGATTACTGATTTTCATGTTTTAAATTTTTGTAATTTTAAATTTATGTCATTTAAATTTATGTGATTCAAATTTAAGTAATTGTCTGATTTAAAGTTGTATCAATTAAATTAAATAAAAAATACAAAATACAAAATACAAAAGTAATTCATATGACTTAATATTATAAGTCAATTCAATGCAGTATTTGGCTCACGTACGTGAGCCTGGAACATGAATAAGTCAAGCATTAACTCAAAAAATTAAGGTGAATGCTCTAATTCATTTCTTCAATATTTTTTCAGCTCTAAGCTCTCTTCAAGACATGACCTTTATGGTTAATTCTGACTAACCTCTTTGATTGATTTTTTTTTTTTCTTTTCCTTTTTCCGTTGGAAGAATATGGTACAATGATCGATCAGCATATGTAAACAAATCATGTATTTCTAGTAATTCTATGTCTATTTGGAAGTCCCTAAAAGATCAGCTATTGGGAGGTATCAACCTGAATTGAAAACTGAAAACTGAAAAGTAATAAGTTGGAGAAGTTATTTCAAAATTTAAATTATATAATATTATATTAATTGTAAACAGAAATCCATAGGTAATTGTGTGAAGACAAGCATAATGCTGCATTTACAAGCAATCTGGACATAGGACCAAATTCAGTCACCATCTCCATGTGAGAGATGTTTAAATTAATCTTTACACATACACATGTAATCGCGAATTAATTAATTTATTAATTATTCGTATAAAGATATATTGTTTTCTACATATAGTGGGGAAGGGAATGAAGGTCCCAATAAGTTATTCCACAAGTCATATAATTATTTAATCGTATGCTCCTTTTCCTCCCTTAATACCAAGGTTGATCGTATCTGCACGCCAACAGAAAGCAGATTAAAAAAGAAAATAGAAGTACATCAACATGGTTATATTTAGCTGTCAACAAAGGGATTTCATCCATTATTGTTGGTTGTAGCAAAATCATAACTCCTTTTCACCCTCTATTCAAAACAGTACGAGTATTTATGACTTATATGTCAATAGACACTACCGTCTACATGTGAAGATTAATGTTTGGCTCAATTTATAATATAAGCTCCTTAAAATAGCGTAAGCTATTTATGACCTTACAAACTATTGAAAAGTATTTTATAAGATAAATTCATGAACAACTTATAAGCTTTTAAACGACTGTAAAAATAAATTCCCAAAAAAATAAGTTCTCCACCCAATTTATTTTTCATAATTTTTTCATTTAACAAAAACAATACTTTCATAATTTGTTATTTTAATTATATACCCTTTTAATTTTCCGTCTATTTTATAAACTCAATTATATAAGCAGTTTAGCCACTTATAAACTCTTTAGATATTATATTGTATAAATCTTGAAACATTTTAATAATTATATTTTATAAACTTTTAAACCATTTTATAAATTACTATAGCTAATTATAATAAGCTCTCTAAACCAAACTTAATACAACCCACCGAACGTAAATGTACTGTTTACTTAAAATACTGAATTCTTTTCAAGTTGTGGAATTAATATATATCGTATATAGAGGTGAACTTGACTTTCCAAAAACTTGATGGTACAATGTTTCACTTGGGACTCCTATTTTTAGAGAGCTTCGCCTAGGACTCCTTTGGTTGGTGATAATCCTTTCTTTATAAATAAACCGATTCTACAATTTTATATGTGTTTAGTTGAATTTAAATAAAATAAGAAAAATAATAGAAATCCTTAAAATAATTGTATCTATTACTATTATGTGTGCAATTTTACATTTTTTGATATATTTATATGTGTAAATAAAATTTTTGCTCCCTCGAAAATTTGAATTTAGGTGTTGCATTCATCCATCAAAATGATATCGATGTATTTACTATATAATTTTGATGATCGAAGGGTTGAACCTTCTCATATAAATGGGAAGATGAGAAATGTAAAAATACAAATACAAGTGTTATAAAATGCAATAAAAATTATGTAACTGTGCATTTAAAAAATATATTTCTCATTTCTCACAATAACTTTGGTTTTATTAAAACTCCTCCATATCCCTATATATATATATATATATATATATATATATATTCGAGAAGCTAAATATTCGAGAGAAACAGAGAAGATGAATAAGTCAATAATTGTACTGAATATGCCAACAATTTTACTGAACGGAATAAATGTGCGGAATAAGTCAATAAACACGCACATTTATTCCGTTCAGTAAAATTGTTGGCGTATTCAGTACAATTATTGACTTATTCATCTTCTTTGTTTCTCTCGAATATTTAGCTTCTCTATTGATCCCTTCTCTATATATATATATTATATATATATATATATATATATAGAGGGAGAGAGAGAGAGGTGGGCTAAACTAAGAACACTTTTAAGTGTATAAAATAGGAACAAATCATGTCCATTAGATCTTGGTTGATCTTGTGGCTAGAAATTGTCCTAATCAGAACATGATTCGTAAGGCAAATGTTTAATTGAGAAAGGGAGAAATGTTCAATTGAGAGATAGAGAGAGAGAGAGAGAGAGAGGGAGAAATGTTCAATTGAGAGAGAGAGAGAGAGAGAGAGAGAGATAGAGAGGTTCAATTGAGAAAGGCAAATGTTTGTAGAATTGAGAAGTAATCCTAGCCATTTATTTAATGCAATCTAACAGCTAATAGACAATACCATATCTTAATCAAATCTACATAATTTTTGGAAGATACATTTATGATAATTACGTTCGGGATTCATAAGCAATTATTTCTTCTGTATTACGTTACTTTATGTTTCTGAATAAAGTCCATTAAAAGTATTTATCATGTTCAGCAGAATTATAATAACTGTGAGATATAAGGGTGTAAATTTGGGCCGGGTCGGGTACCCAACCCGCAAAATCACCCAAATTGCATACCCTCACCCGTCCTGCGTACCATGTGCCAGTACCCGAATATCTGTAGCGGGTATCCATTGCGGGTATTTGGGCACCCGCATTTCCCGTAATGCTTTGAAGGTTTGTAATTTTGAGCGTATTTTGTCCTGATGGAGGGTATTTTATCCCGCAATTTGCGGGTACCCGCATTACCCGAGGGTATTTTGTCCCTCTATTCAGAAAAAATAATTAAAATATTCAAATATTTAATAAATGATGAGAAATTAGAAATTCAAATATTTATTAATTGAAGTGTGTAATCCATAACCTGAAGAATTAGAAATTCAAATATTTAATAAATAATTAAAATAATTAAATTTAATTCAGGGTATGCGGGTACCCGCATTACCCGACGCGGGTACCTGATACCTGCAATTTTCTTGAACTCTATACCCGCACCCGACCCTCATTGTGAATTGTGAGGGTATCGGGTACCCGATACCCGCACGGGTATCGGGACAGGTGAGGGTGTACATGATACCCTCTACCCGAATTTATACCCCTAGTGAGATATATTCTTATGTTCAACTTAAGTTCAAAACAAATTTTTATGAGTTTCATCAAAATAACTATAAGTTCATTAAAATAAATTTCAAAATAACTATAAGTTCAAAATAAAGTCGTCTAGACATTCTCCCACGTACGCTAAATTCGACACAGATAACTATAAGTTCATTAAAATACATTGAAAATTTTATTAAAATATCCAAAAACTATAAGTTCATCAAATCGGAACAGTTAAGGAAATGGAGGAAAATCAACGATTTACTTTTTCCGTTCTAAGATTATTTTTCGTATAATTAATAAGGAACTAGCATTTGCACCCCGTGCAATGCACGGAAAATATTTTTATATTTCTAAATTTATATAAAATTGATAACAACTCAATATCACATTTATACATATAATAAAAAAAATTAACTTTAACTAATTAAATATATTTTATTGAATATTGAAAAAAAAAAGAATCCACAATAATAAAAAAAATTGATATTATGTAAATAAAAAAAATAAGTTAAAAAATTAAAAATTTAAACAATTAAAAAAATTATTCAAAAAAAATGAGAGGAGAGATAATTTTTAAAAATTTTAATTTTTAAATAAATATAAATTTTATATTATAAATAAAATATATCAAATTAAAGTTCTTATCACAATCTTTAATTTAATATGCATATTAAATATTTTATAATTAAACGAATTTCAAAAATTTTGAAAGGAACAAACAAAGAAATAAAAAGATAAAGAAAAAGAAAATAAAACCCTTTTTATAGATTCTAGAACTGTAAATAAACGTTTGTTAGAAATGTGAGTTAGTTGACTTAAATATTTTAATATTTTATTTTAAAATATGAATCGTAAAAAAAAAGTTTACAAAATTAAAAAATAATGAAAAATGAATTAAAGAATAGATTTAGTAAAAAAAAGATGAGAGAGGAGAGAGAAATTTTTAAAATTTTAATATTTAAACTAATATAATTTTTACATTTTAAATCTTATATTTACATAAACTATATCAAATTAAAGCTCTTATCGTGATCTTTAATTTGATAGGCATAATGAATATTTTATAATTAATCGAATTTCATAATTTTAGAAATAAATAAAACAAAAAAATAAGAAGTTAAAGAAAAGAAAATGAAAAGAATAAATAGAGTTTATAAATAAATCTTCAATTTTGTCTTAACTACAAAATCGCCATTCAATTTTCAAATTAATTTGAAATCAATTTCTAATTGAAAACTGCTGTTTTAATATAGTATAGATTATCTCAACCATCAAATTAGAAGTAACCAAAGGTGTGGAATAATAAGATCACCTTTTCAAATTATGGAGTCATCCATCCTGAACCCAAAAGAGAAACTCCCCCTTCTAGCTCTTTCTACAGTTGTGGAAATAAAATTCAAATTCTCAGATTATTGCGTTTGATTTCTTCTCTGTTGTAAAAATTTCGATGTTGTGGTAAAAACTCACTACAACAATAAAGGCATAGGAGCATCCATAGCACGGGGAGGGGGGTGTCGCCTCGATGCGGCACGCTGCGCAGCACCGCGCACTGGAGTGCTCCCCCCACTCGTGCTTAGTGCTTTCCATGTTGTCAGACGTTTTGGCAAGAAATGGCAGGCACATGCAGAGTACACACGGATAAAAAATATATATACAGAAATAGAAGAGAGAAGGAAAGAGCAGAGGAAGAAAGGGTTTGGTGGGGAAGATGAAGAAAAAGAAAAAGAAAAAAGGGGGACGACTGGGAGAAGAAGAAAAAAAAGAAAATGAAATGGGTGGGGCGGCGGATTGATAGGGTAGTTTTTACTTATATTATTTTTTCTATATTTTTTGTTTTAATGTTGATTTTTGATTTTTTTTATTTTATAATATTAAACCTTTTAAATTATTTTTACCTAATTTTTAATTATTAGTAATATTTTTATTTATTGTATTTTATTTTAATTAATGTAATATTTAAATTTATTTTTAATAAAATATTAAATTTTAAAATAGAAGAGCTAAAATGAGATAAAATAGAAATGAAGATTATAGTGCTTATGTATAGAGTCAATTCACTGGAGAGGGGAGACGATATGGCGGGGACCACCTTATAGCGCCCGTTATAGCGCCTCCCACTGGAGATGCTCTAAGTGATTATGTAGAACATTTTCCATTTTGATTAAATCAAATTTATAGTATAAAATAAGTGTATTGTGAATTTGTTATTAAATATTATGAACTCATTGTGAAAATTGATGAATCCAACAAAATAGAATTTTTCTTTTTATGGATTTGATCCCTATATCATGAATTCATTCAAAAATATCATAAATCCACCATAAATCTTCATAATTTATTGACTAAAATTATTCATATTTTATACTACAATTTACTTCTGAACTAATTTGAACCACGTTCTATATGTATCCTTACTATAACGTGTTGCTACATATTTTTTTGGGATTTATTTCTTGAGTTGAATAACTTGAAGGAAAAGGGACGCATGTGGATTGAACCATCGCTAAAATAAAATTGTCTAGCTAGTAGCCAGTGAAATCGAGAAATGTGTCACAAAGTTTATTACTATAATTTTAGGTATAACAAATACTATTAATTAGTTACATATATACATATATATTTATATACTTTTATTACATATAAAAATATAAGTAAAGTTGATCTCTTAACTATATCCTTTAATGTCACTAAATTTGTGACGTCCAAAATAACTATCCTAAGGTGTCACAATTTTATTTAATAAGATTTAGAAGTTTCAGAATTTTACAAAACCTATAATCACTTGAAACATTCTGTTATAATGCATAGGAATATTTCCAAATTACTTTCATTTGGATTGTAAGATAATATTATGGCAGTTGGAAGACTGTAGCAAGAATTGAATACTATTTACTAAAGATTACTTTTATATATCCTCCGTTTGGATTGTAATTGTATAATGGGTAGTGACTTCCTACCGCATGTATTCGAAGAGGGGGATACCACATCAGTTTCAGTATATATATAATGAGAATATCTAGGCGTATAATATAATATTGACGGTGGAGCTTGCCTTCAAGAATTGTAATTTCAGCAACTTATATTGGCTTATCTCTCACATTAAAAATTTTCCTAGACGTACATAAATATATGGCAGAGAAATCAATAATTACTCTCATATTACAATTCACTTTATTAAGAATTTCTCAATTTTTTTATTTCAAGTAATTAATTTTCGAAAATTTTAATGCTTGTTATGAAAATGTTGCCTCTATAGGAAACACAAAATCCACTCATGTGTATATAGTAGCTAATCGATCGTGTGTGCGTGTATATATATATAGTGAGAAATGTTATACTATTACATACTTTATGTGAACATCTTATATGAGCACCACTTACGTTTAGTCCTCGTTAACATTATTTTTTTTGTTTTATATATTTATTTTTATTCTAAGACTTTACAAATTATTATTGAGATTATTAATTTTATAAATTACATAAAAATTAGATTCTAATTTGTTCGTATTTTCTTTAACTTCAAATAATTAATAAAAAGGATAAGTTGGACTTTGATTTTTATGTAATTTATAAAATTAATGTTCTCAATAAAAAATTATGAAGTATTAGAATAAAAATAAATACTATATAAAACAATAAAATAACGCTAACGAATGCTAAACGCGGGCAGTGCTCACATAATTAAAGTATGTAACATAACTTTTTTTTTCTCTCTCTCTCTCTCTCTCTCTCTCTCTCTCTATATATATATATATATAGGGGAGAGCTAGAATAAAAACACTCTTAAGTGTATAAAATATAAATGATTTTCAGCCCTTAGATCATCAAGATCTACGGTTGATTCGTAACCCTGTTGGATGAATTCGTGGTCATGGGTCCGAATCCCAAAGGTAGCAAAAAATTATTTTTCACAATTCGTATTCATGTTTGATGAATTCGTAACCCTGTTGGATAAAATTCGTACATTAAAAAATATTTATATTTATATTTTAAGAAGTGTTTTTACCGTAGCCCTCCCCTATATATATATATATATATATATATATATATATATATATATATATGGGAGAGTTCCAATGAGATCCCCTATATATGGTAAGATCTTAAATTGATTTGTAAGTGTTAATTTAATGTATCTTATGGTTGATATTTATCTGGAGGGGGAAAAAATTTACCAGGGTTCGAATCCTAAGGGGAGCAAAAAATTTTACTAATTTTTTAATATCGTTATTCAACACTATATACTTCCTTGTCCAACACTATACATTAATTACATTATTCATTAGTCCCACGTTCTCACAAAAAATAACAATCTCACTGACACATACCCCTATATAAAAAATTGTTCCAATGAGATCCCTCATATGTGGTGAGATCTTAGATTGATTTTTTTTTTTTAATCTAGGTTCGAATATTGGAGGGAGCAAAAAAATTATTAATTTTTTGAATAACATTATTCAACACTAGATATTGCCTTATTCATCACTATATAATGGCTCATTCATTAGTCTCACATCTCACAAAAATTAGCAATCTCACTATAACCTAACCCCATATATATATATATATATATATATATATATATATATATATATATATATAGGGATTGGTTAGAGTGAAAACCGCAATTTAAAATGAAAATAGAAAACACTGCATTGGCGTGTAAATTAAGTTACTGCATTCCCTGTACAATTAACTGCATTCGGAAAAAATGAAAATAAATAAAAAATTTGCTCCCTCCAGGATTCGAGCTCAAGTGGTGCATTCATCTATCAAAATGATGCATCCACCGTTGATCTTCATGATCCGTTCTCATTTTAAATCTTCGTTATCATTTGAACATCTTTATATATATATATATATATATATAGGGAGCGGTTATTCAATAAACCACTCTTATTTTAAGAATTACGAACCAGTAAAAATGCATGAATTTTATGTATAACACGCATGAATAAATTGTATAAAGGTACGAATTGCGAAAAATAATTTTTTGCTACCTTTGGGATTCGAACTCAGGACATGAATTTATCCAACAAGGTGATTAATCAACCGTAGATCTTGATGATCTAAGGGCTGAAAATGGTTCCTAATTTATATTTTAAGAAGCGTTCTTATTTTAGCCTTCCCCTATATATATATATATATATAGGGGAGGGCTAGGGTGAAAACACCCCTTAGTGTATAAAATAGGAATATATATTGACCATAGATCTCCTTTAAATCAACGGTCCAGATCTAAAATATTGAAATCGTCCGATTCACTTACATAAACTGTGAATTCATACCAATATTAGGAAATAGGGTAGAAGAGTAAAATATTTTCTTTGACCATTCGTGTACAGATTTTTGGCCCCAATTTTTGCGCCTAGTAATTAGGAAAGGTTGGTTTTCCATATCTGAAATGATTACACTTAAATGAATTGATTGAAGGAGTGATGAATACGTGTCATTGCATTTTCCTTATTCCTCATTTTGTTTCTGCATAACCAAAAAATTCTAGCTTTTTTTTTTTTTTATCTCTTATCCCCAATTTTAATTTTTTTCTATCGGTGTCTGATCTAATCTTCTTCTCCGGCGATATTCGGCATTTGTGATTTTCGATTCATCTTACACAATTGATTGCATGAATTGTTTTAGCAATTCCTGAATTGAATTAAAATAATTTTCGATTCGTGTTGTATCAACACGTAATGCATGCAATTTAATTTCCAATTCGTGTTGTATCAAAACGTAATTCATATGTAATATGCCTACGATATTCACACGGGTAATAAATCACACAATTGATTGCATGAATTATTTTAGCAATTCCTGAATCAGATTAAAATAATTTTTGATTCGTGCTGTATCAACACGTAACACATGCAATTTAATTTTCAATTCGTGTCGTATCAAAACGTAATTCATACTACAATTTTAGCAATTCCGGAATCGGATTAAAATAATTTTTGATTCGTGTTGTATCAATACGTGATACATGCAATTTAATTTTCAATTCGTGTTGTATCAAAACGTAATTCATACAATTTAATTCTCGATATGTTCTCTATCAACACGTAATTCATGCGGTGGTGATAGACACAAAGGCAAGTCAAAAGTGCAGAAGAAAAAAAAAACTAATGTGCATTACTACCACTATGTAAAAATCTCTATTGCATAAACATTGAGAATCACGACAATATTGCTATCAATAGTTTTAAATAGTAAATTTAAATGCAACTATATATGAAAATCTCTATTGCATAAATATTAATTTAATTCGACAAAATCATTTTACACAAGAGAATGACGGGTATGAATAAATATATAAAACAATGAATATAGATATGCTTGGATATGGAATGAATTAACTTATTAATTACTATATCTTCCTAACCGATTATGAAATATTAAATTACTTTGATAACCTTTATTGTGTTAGGCGTGTAATTCCAACCTTAATAATAGGACAATTTTGAGCCACAAGATCTTGAAGATCCTATGGATGAGATTGGTTCCTATTTTATACATTTAATAGTGTTTTTATTATAGCCCTTCTCTATATATATATATATATATATATATATATATATATATATAGGGGTAGGATCAATGGAGAATTCTATATTATTCGTTTTGAATAAGTCAATAACTTTACCGAATAAATCAAGAGACCGCATGAATAGACATATATTCATAAAATACGCCACCTTCAAGATTTGAACCTCATGTAAAATTGTTGGCGTATTCATTAAATTTATTGACTTATTCGGACCGCCTTTCTCTTTCTCTCTACATTTAACATTCTCTATTGATCTCTTCCCTATTTTTTGTAGGGAGAAGATCAAATGAGAATGGACAAATATGGTGAGAATGGAGAATGATTGCATAAGTTAGTATATATGTTGCATAAAATGCTTGTAATTTGCATAAGCTGCTTGTAATGACTGCATAACGAAATTCATTTAATTAGGTAAAATTTTCGCTCCCTTCAAGATTCGAACACAGCAAAAAAAATTATACAATATTATATTGTAGCTTATGCAACAATATATACTATAACTTATGCAATCATTCTCATTTCTCACCAAATATAGCATTCCCAGTATGACTCATCCCTAGAGATGGAAGAGAAATGTAATCTCACCTTTATATAGAATTTAATATCCTCAACTCCACCTTATAAAGTTAATTTAGCTTGCTTATATATTTACCTGTAAAGCTTGCCCGAACTCGCTGTTGCCAGAATCTTCAACTGTTCCGCTCCAAGTAATTTCATTTTGCTGTACCAAATAAATTATTTAGTTTCATATATATCTTGTTCAACTATCATACTTACGCAGCCAAAGGAGAGAGGGAATACATCAAATGTATAACTAAGCAATCATAAAAGAGAGAGTGTATAAAGATATATAGCAAGTGTAACGACATATGGATACAAAATTTATTGATAGATAGCTTCGCAACTCTTTGGACAAGACTTAAAATGAATAATCTATGTACCGCTCGCCTTCCTTCGCCATTGATGATGTAATGTAACATAACATAAAATGGAAGTGAAGGCCAAATAATTCAACCAAAGTATGTCATATTTTCAGTAGAGATGGTGCTAAAGTCAGCAGCACTACTAGATGTAACCGAGGTGTACAAGGATGCGGATGTGAGAGGAGGCGGCGGGGGCGGGGGCACGGGCGCGGCAACGGAAACGGCCGCCGATGACAGCAAGGATGCATGATGAGATGGAAGCATATTTGATTCTTTGTATTTGTATTTGAAGATCTCAGTTCTCACAGCATTCAGCTCCGCTTGCAAGACTTGTACCTGCTGCTGCAAAGCTGAGATCGCTCCCATGCACCCATAAACTGGATCTCGAAGCCTCACATTCGCCTCGTAAACAAGGCTATTTGCTGCATCTGCTCTCTGGCTCTCA